>NW_019154123.1:3911289-4136862 GCF_002288905.1 Enhydra lutris kenyoni
GCAGCCAAGAATACTATATCCAGCTAGGCTATCATTGAAAATAGGAGGAGAGATTAAAAGCTTCCAGGACAACCAAAAACTGAAAGAATTTGCAAATACCAAACCAGCTCTACAGGAAATATTGAAAGGGGTCATCTAAGCAAAGAGAGACCCTAAAAGTAGTAGATCAGAAAGAAACAGAGACAATATACAATAACAGTCACCTTACAGGCAATACAATGGCACTAAATTCATATCTCTCAATACTTACCCTGAATGTTAACGGGCTAAATGCCCCAATCAAAAGACACAGGGTATCAGAATGGATAAAAAACCAAAACCCATCTATATGTTGCCTACAAGAAACTCATCTTAAACCCGAAGACACCTGCAGGTTTAAAGTGAGGGGGTGGAAAAGAATTTACCATGCTAATGGACATCAGAAGAAAGCAGGAGTGGCAATCCTTATATCAGATCAATTAGATTTTAGGCCAAAGACTATAATAAGAGATGAGGAAGGACACTATATCATACTCAAAGGAACTGTCCAACAAGAAGATCTAACAATTTTAAATATCGATGCCCCTAACGTGGGAGCAGCCAACTATATAAACCAATTAAGAACAAAATCAAAGACACACATCGACAATAATACAATAATAGTAGGGGACTTTAACACTCCCCTCACTGAAATGGACAGATCATCCAAGCAAAAGATCAACAAGGAAATAAAGGCCTTAAATGACACACTGGACCAGATGGACATCACAGATATATTCAGAACATTTCATCCCAAAGCAACAGAATACACATTCTTCTCTAGTGCACATGGAACATTCTCCAGAATAGATCACATTCTCGGTCCTAAATCAGGTCTCAACCGGTATCAAAAGATTGGGATCATTCCCTGCATATTTTCAGACCACAATGCTCTGAAGCTAGAACTCAATCACAAGAGGAAATTTGGAAAGAACCCAAATACATGGAGACTAAACAGCATCCTTCTAAAGAATGAATGGGTCAACCAGGAAATTAAAGAAGAATTGAAAAAATTCATGGAAACAAATGATAATGAAAACACAACGGTTCAAAATCTGTGGGACACAACAAAGGCAGTCCTGAGAGGAAAATATATAGCGGTACAAGCCTTTCTCAAGAAACAAGAAAGGTCTCAGGTACACAACCTAACCCTACACCTAAAGGAGCTGGAGAAAGAACAAGAAAGAAACCCTAAACCCAGCAGAGAGAGAACCCAGGAGAAGAGAAATCATAAAGATCAGAGCAGAAATCAATGAAATAGAAACCAAAAAAACAACAGAACAAATCAACGAAACTAGGAGCTGGTTCTTTGAAAGAATTAATAAGATTGATAAACCCCTGGCCAGACTTATCAAAAAGAAAAGAGAGAGGACCCAAATAAATAAAATCATGAATGAAAGAGGAGAGATCACAACGAACACCAAAGAAATACAGACAATTATAAGAACATACTATGAGCAACTCTATGCCAACAAATTTGACAATCTGGAAGAAATGGATACATTCCTAGAGACATATAAACTACCACAACTGAACCAGGAAGAAATAGAAAGCCTGAACAGACCCATAACCAGTAAGGAGATTGAAACAGTCATCAAAAATCTCCAAACAAACAAAAGCCCAGGGCCAGATGGCTTCCCGGGGGAATTCTACCAAACATTTAAAGAAGAACTAATTCCTATTCTCCTGAAACTGTTCCAAAAAATAGAAATGGAAGGAAAACTTCCAAACTCATTTTATGAGGCCAGCATCACCTTGATCCCAAAACCAGACAAGGATCCCATCAAAAAAGAGAACTACAGACCAATATCCTTGATGAACACAGATGCAAAAATTCTCGCCAAAATACTAGCCAATAGGATTCAACAGTACATTAAAAGGATTATTCACCACGACCAAGTGGGATTTATTCCAGGGCTGCAAGGTTGGTTCAACATCCGCAAATCAATCAATGTGATACAACACATTAATAAAAGAACAAGAACCATATGATACTCTCCACAGATGCTGAAAAAGCATTTGACAAAGTACAGCATCCCTTCCTGATCAAAACTCTTCAAAGTGTAGGGATAGACAGCACATACCTCGATATTATCAAAGCCATCTATGAAAAACCCACTGCAAATATCATTCCCAATGGTGAAAAACTGAAAGCTTTTCCGCTAAGGTCAGGAACACGGCAGGGATGTCCGTTATCACCACTGCTATTCAACATAGTACTAGAAGTCCTAGCCTCAGCAATCAGACAACAAAAGGAAATTAAAGGCATCCAAATTGGCAAAGAAGAAGTCAAACTATCACTCTTTGCAGATGATATGATACTATATGTGGAAAACCCAAAAGACTCCACTCCAAAACTGCTAGAACTTGTACAGGAATTCAGTAAAGTGTCAGGATATAAAATCAATGCACAGAAATCAGTTGCATTTCTCTACACCAACAACAAGACAGAAGAAACAGAAATTAAGGAGGCAATCCCATTTACAATTGCACCCAAAACTATAAGATACCTAGGAATAAACCTAACCAAAGAGACTAAGAATCTATACACAGAAAACTATAAAGTACTCATGAAAGAAATTGAGGAAGACACAAAGAAATGGAAAAATGTTCCATGCTCCTGGATTGGAAGAATAAATATTGTGAAAATGTCTATGCTACCTAAAGCAGTCTACACATTTAATGCAATTCCTATCAAAGTACCATCCATTTTTTTCAAACAAATGGAACAAATAATCCTAAAATTTGTATGGAACCAGAAAAGACCTCGAATAGCCAAAGGAATATTGAAAAAGAAAGCCAAAGTTGGTGGCATCACAATTCCGGACTTCAAGCTCTAGTACAAAGCTGTCATCATCAAGACAGCATGGTACTGGCACAAAAACAGACACATAGATCAATGGAACAGAATAGAGAGCCCAGAAATAGACCCTCAACTCTATGGTCAACTAATCTTCGACAAAGCAGGAAAGAATGTCCAATGGAAAAAAGACAGCCTCTTCAATAAATGGTGTTGGGAAAATTGGACAGCCACATGCAGAAAAATGAAATTGGATCATTTCCTTACACCACACACGAAAATAGACTCAAAATGGATGAAGGATCTCAATGTGAGAAAGGAATCCACCAAAATCCTTGAGGAGAACACAGGCAGCAACCTCTTCGACCTCAGCCGCAGCAACATCTTCCTAGGAACATCGCCAAAAGCAAGGGAAGCAAGGGCAAAAATGAACTACTGGGATTTTATCAAGATCAAAAGCTTTTGCACAGCAAAGGAAACAGTTAAGAAAACCAAAAGACAACTGACAGAATGGGAGAAGATATTTGCAAATGACATATCAGATAAAGGGCTAGTGTCCAAAATCTATAAAGAACTTAGCAAACTCAACACCCAAAGGACAAATAATCCAATCAAGAAATGGGCAGAGGACATGAACAGACATTTCTGCAAAGAAGACATCCAGATGGCCAAGAGACACATGAAAAAGTGCTCCATATCACTCGGCATCAGGGAAATACAAATCAAAACCACAATGAGATATCACCTCACACCAGTCAGAATGGCTAAAATGAACAAGTCAGGAAATAACAGATGCTGGCGAGGATGCGGAGAAAGGGGAACCCTCCTACACTGTTGGTGGGAATGCAAGCTGGTGCAACCACTCTGGAAAACAGCATGGAGGTTCCTCAAAATGTTGAAAATAGAACTACCCTATGACCCAGCAATTGCACTACTGGGTATTTACCCTAAAGATACAAACGTAGTGATCCGAAGGGGCACGTGCACCCGAATGTTTATAGCAGCAATGTCTACAATAGCCAAACTATGGAAAGAACCTAGATGTCCATCAACAGACGAATGGATAAAGAAGATGTGGTATATATACACAATGGAATACTATGCAGCCATCAAAAGAAATGAAATCTTGCCATTTGCGACGACGTGGATGGAACTAGAGAGTATCATGCTTAGCGAAATAAGTCAATCGGAGAAAGACAACTATCATATGATCTCCCTGATATGAGGGAGAGGAGATGCAACATGGGGGGTTAAGGGGGTAGGAGAAGAGTAAATGAAACAAGATGGGATTGGGAGGGAGACAAACCATAAGTGACTTTTAATCTCAGAAAATAAACTGAGGGTTGATGGGGGGAGGGGGGTTGGGAGAGGGGCGGTGGGGTTATGGACATTGGGGAGGGTATGTGCTATGGTGAGTGCTGTGAAGTGTGTAAACCTGGCGATTCACAGACCTGTACCCCTGGGGATAAAAATATATGTTTATAAAAATAAAATTTTTTTAAAAATTAAAAAAAAAAAAAAAGAACATATGACCTATAGTGCAGGTCATATGTTGGTATACTATCGGTCATTCAGTTGGAAGACCAAATGGTAAATACTCAAGAAATATGTGAATAAGTGAGTGAACTCATTGGCCAGAAACTGTATTTGCCGGGGGCACAGGAGGAGGTTTATGAAAACAATGCAGTAAAAATTTCTGACCTCAAGAACCTTACTACTGAAGACAGGAGACAGGGCAACTTGGTGTCACATACATGTTTACCTGTCACCTTCCTACCTGCATCCCTTCTCTGCTCCTTCTAACGCCAGCTCTCTCTCTACCCTCCTGCCTCTGCTACTTCTTTCAAAATGATACCAGCCTTTAATTTTATGTATCTTGTTTTTGCCTTCACATGAATATCGGGTGCTTTACTCCAAGACAGACAGGAGAAAACAGCCTCTGGGAATTCTATTTTTAGGAAAGATCTGCGAGTACTGGTGTTTTGGGCCATCCATTTAGCACCACAAGTTTGGGGATTTTTGAAGAGATCTGTCAGAACGCTTTATGAGGTTGTGAAATAAACTGAAAGTTGAAAACTTCCACAGAAAGCCTAATTTCGGATTGTATTCCCAGAGCCATAAAAGCAAACCTTTCAAAATGAAGAGAAGAGGGAGGGAAGGAGTGGGGATGGGGTGGGGAAAGGACTTCTTTTGAACGTGTTTGTTAGACTACGGTTGTAATGCTTGCCTTTATGAGATGAAAAAGATTTGTACTAAGTTACTCAGGAGCCTCATCTTTATTCCAACCAAGATGGAGAAGATGGCAGTTAACAACGGGCCTTTTCAAATCTAACCCTAATTCCTACTGGGAAAAGGTTCTGGTTAAATTATCCTTTGATCTTCCTCTTCGGGCCAACACCTTGACTGAAGAGAGCTGAAGAAACCACTAATGCGCTTTACCTTTTGTTCAATCTGAATTTTCAAGGCGTTCGTTTAAAATGAACGGTTAGGCCGGGTGCCGTGGCAACGAAAGTAGGTCATCATGATTGGGTTGCGTGTCTTTCTGACTCCATTAGCGCTGTCAGGTGACTATCCACGCTCAGACTCCTCCGAAAGCAAGCGTTTGCATCAGCCACACGTTGTGCGGGGGGAAGGCAGCGTTCCATTTAGCTCTGACTTCAAAACCCTTCTTAGCTCAAGAATTCCCTTTACTTTTTAAACAAATTCCCTTCCAGCCGCAATGAGCAACCTGTTCTGTATCAAGGGCACAGCCACGAAAACCCACAGAAAATTAAATGTGCGTCCGCTTTAGGCATTGCCCATAGGATGTGATGCCACAACTTTTGATGCCAAAACTGTCAGAGGCAGTTTTCAAATTGTACTTTATACAGGAAGGGGAGCGAGAGACTTTTTTTTTTCCTTCTGCTAAAAATGGCCCATTTAAAAAATTATGCCATGTTACTAATAGGTCCTGTGAAAGAGAAAGAGTATAAAAATCACTGCAGAAGTTTTATGGTTATT
Source organism: Enhydra lutris kenyoni (assembly GCF_002288905.1). Lineage (NCBI taxonomy): Eukaryota > Metazoa > Chordata > Mammalia > Carnivora > Mustelidae > Enhydra > Enhydra lutris. The sequence goes on from NW_019154123.1 coordinate 3,917,108, forward strand.
CTCCCCCCTCCCCTTTCAATTCTGAGAGTGTGAGTGAGGGCTGATTTTTTATTCAAAAAGGGAAGTGATAGGTAAGCTTTTTTTCCTCATCATTTTCAAAAAGCACTTGTTAAGCAGTTTTTGAGGAAGCTGTATAAAGTACATGGGGTAGACACGGTCCCTGACTTCTAGATGCTCCTCATTTGCAGTTTATTTAGCTCAGCTGGTGTAGTGCTCTCCTAGGAGCGGGGTGCTACAGCACCCTCCTCAGAAGCAGGGCACCCACGTTCTATTTCTGGTACCACACTATTAGCCACGGACACTAACCAAGTCAACGGCTAATAATGAAAGCCAACGAAAATACAATTTTTGTTGTATACATCTTATATCCCTGAGTCTTACTGGATTTTTCAGTATCTCCCTTGTTTGCTTCACATGATACTTGCCAAGATCCCACTGCTTGAAGGTGATGATTGCTCATGTTAAGGACCATTTGCTTTGTAAAACCCGACCCCCTGCCCCCTTTAAACAGTGACTGCCCAACTTCAACTCTGTATCTGAAAAAAAGCCTTCCCACTGATAAGGATTTGATTTTTCCTGCAAGAGGAAAGCAAGAAATCAGAAATCAAGTAGAAGCATGAGCAGAAAAGCATTCCCTTGGACGGACATCCCTCAACTTCTCATGTATGAAGAGAAAATGCTTCTGATTAAGTCAGCAGAACTTACTGGAAACCAGAGATATTTTCAATACATTCAGGCGCATGTTTATTGTGACATCACTATGCGTTGGGCACTGGGCTTCGGAGCAAAGTTGTCACCAGCTGAAACATTTATATGTGTTAAATCTGAGCTCTGGTGAGCAAGAGAACATTCTAGATAGCTCCATAAAAATGCTGACCATTCAAACTGGATTCTAATCATGCATTCATTTGTTCCTCATCCAGTGCCTACTGAAGCCATGCCTGGATGGACTCCTGGAGATCAGCCAGCCTAGGTCTCCTGCTCTATGGACAGAACCCCGAGGCAAGAATGTAGGGCCTTACCTCATAATACCCAAACATACCCCAGGTCTACTACAGGCATAGGGCATGGAGAACAGGACAGAGGCTCCTCGGGAATGGGGCTGTTCAGGGCTCTAGGAGGATCTGCAGACCTCTCACTTCTCCAGAGCTGGGCTTCCAGACCAAATTTTGTGCCATGGTTGATTCTGGGCCAGACCCTCCCCATGTTCTCCATCTTTGCTCTCCCCGCCAAGTGCCTCCAAATCAAAGAGCCAACACTTGGTTCCTCGAAAATATTAAAAAAGTAACTGAACCTGCCACTTTCCCCCGGGAACTTTACTTTCATGGAATTATAAAGAAAACCTTACTACTAAGTGAAGAACCCTTCAAAGTCAAGGATGTGCAGCCAGTGATGAGTGGGCTTTGCCTAGGACTTGGGGTGTGGGGGATGGGTGAATACTGTCTCCTACTCCTAAATACACCCAGCTTCTCACGCCTCCTTAGAGATTATCTACACCAATTCCCTTCATTTCTCCTTTCCTGACTACTGCCTAGAGACAGTCTCAGGATGGGGCAAATATAAATCTTCTTAAGGATTTTTAAATCTACATATTCATGTGTAAGCCCTAGAAACTGTAGAGTGCACAACTACCACTTCACTTCTCTTATGTCAAGCCTGTAACTGTCTCACGACTACTTCTGCTTAAAGTATTTTGTCTTATATATTTTTTTGGGCAAGGTAATTAAGTTCTTTGTGTCAGGTATTTCATGTCGAAAATGGTGTTACTCTTTCATAGCATGCCCCACATTAAGAGGTGACGCAGGAAGAAAAAAGAGCAAGAAAAGTCAATCTTGGCACATCACATTTTCCAAAACTGCTCGATAATTCTCTGTCTACTTTATTAGGAGCAGGGCACAGTATGAATTTGGTTTCACTATAATTGTGTCCTGGAAGTAAATATGATTTCCAATGAAGAGATCTTACTGATTCTAATTAAAGGGATGTTGCAGTCTTTTGTCTCAGATGGGGTGACGTCTGGAAAGGATCCTACCAATCACCGCCTCCATGGCCCAGAGTTACAGATGTGTAATGCCCAGCGAGGTAACCTGCACATGGTCACCCAGCTAGCGAGGGGCATGGCCACTCCCTATGTCTCAACTTTGGGATTCTCGGTGTATTGCTTTTTAACAGACCATGATTAAAAGAGGCTACAGAAGGTCTATTCATGCCTAGTACACAGATTTCTTCTCCATTTATTAATGAGTTACAGTCCAGGAGAACCAAAGCCCCAGTGACTCTCTTTTTTTTTTTTTTTTAACATCCTACAAACTGTCAGATGCCCCAGGAATAACTTAGGAGCTGTCAGCTTCCTGAAGTTGATTCACCCTTGAAGCAGAAACCCCTGCAATGAGTTTGGATGTGAGGCGATGTTCAATGCACCCCCGGTTTCATATAATTAGATTCAAGGAGCAAACTCTAGAGAAGATGGTTGTATCTTTTAGGTGAGCAAAGTTGGAACATTAAGTAGGTCAGGAAAGTTCTACTGGGACAAGAATCTGCATCGAGTACATTTTTCCACTGGAGATAGGCTCTGTGCACATGGGAAGTCATGGGGGATGGGATTTCAGGAGACAAGTCCTACCATGTCCCCTAGTGGGGGACTTCCTCGGTAGCCATGGGCCAATAAAACTCACCACAATGACCTCTCCTGTTTCTTAAGCATTTGGATTCATTAAAGTACTTTCACAGCTTTTCCTACTCTTGAGATTTTATTTTCAGAAAGAGTAGAAATGTAGATCTTCATATGACAAGTTACTAAACAGAGACAGTGGCTGTTCTCTGTATTGGAGTCTGTTTTTATGATGGTCCCAGACACCACGCTAATTTACTTAGTGTGTTTGTTTTAAGTTCCACTTTGGTTGTTTAGAAAAGGCACTGGTGTAGAGTAATACATTCATCATGAGTGGTTGTAAGTTTTAAAGCATTTCATTATATATAATGTATGAAGTTTACCAGAACATGTGGATGTTCAGACAAAGAGAAGTTCAGACAAAGAAAGAGAAATTCTGGGATGCTACCTGTTCCAGCTTTGGTACTACTGCTCACTGCATTACTCTCTCTCCTTCTACAACGGTTTTCAGAGACAATTTCTAGGCAAGAAAATCAAGTCCATTTATTCAGTCACTACTTATTTTACCTTAAAAAGAGTCATCAGTGGGATGCTCAAGTTCTCATTCGTGTGTGTGCAAAGAAGAGAGATAGCTTTTTTTTTTTTAAAGATTTTATTTATTTATTTGTTAGAGAGAGAGAGAGAGAGAGCATAAGCACAGGCAGACAGAGTGGCAGGCAGAGGCAGAGGGAGTAGCAGGCTCCCCGCTGAGCAAGGAGCCCAATGTGGGACTCGATCCCAGGATGCTGGGATCATGACCTGAGCCGAAGGCAGCTGCTTAACCAACTGAGCCACCCAGGCGTCCCAAGAGAGATAGCTTTATTGTTTGCTGCACTTCTATCCAGAACAAAATCCTTTTAATTTTCCTCCAACATGAAAAGATTTTGGGGTGATACTAGGAAAGGACTTGTTTATGAATTTCCAGTCCAAAGTTAAAATTAGATGTGATCCCTACTGAATTACCAAGATATGATTGTAAGGCACATGACCACTAGGAGCTTATTAAATGAAGTGGACAGTAACGAATTTGCAGTTACAAACGGCACATATGTCTGGCATGGAACTAAACTCTCGTAACTGGCGATTGAATTAAAATAGAAAATTTAAAGAGAGGGAATGGATTATGGCAGGGGTTGGCAAACTCCTCCCGAAAGGACCAGACAGCAAATACTTCAGACTTTGCAGTCTGTATGGTCTCTGTCTTAACTACTCAATTCTGCTGTTACAGCAGGGAAGCAGCTGTAGATAATATGTAAATGAATGTACGTGGTTGTATTCCAATAAAATTTTATTGATCAAAACAGGCGGTGGGCCAGATTTGGCTCACAGGCTTAAGTCTGCTGACTCCTGATTTATGTCTATTAAACTGAAGTAAAAATGGATGTTATCCTCAGAAATCAAGATGTCTAAATGTATGGGAATGGATTTGTCCCTTGCTGAGGAAACAGACAAATGCAAAAACAGTGCTGGTATCTATTTCCTCAACTGTTTCTGTCTACAGCACTGTCAATGCCCAGTGTTACTTAGCCTCAAGTGCTAGACAGTTAGGGACACAGAAGTTCTACCTCGATCAATCGGAGTTAATCTCTTTCCTTAAAAAAAAAAAAAAAAAAAAGCTTTTCTTCTTTATCAGACAACTAACAAATGTGCAGAGGCTAAATAATAAAATGGAAACAATGATAAGCTCAAGAAAATATGACAATAGCATTTAACATATCGAGCTGTATCTTCCAAGCTTTGTTTTTACAAATAGGAGATCAAACTGTGTACAGTCTTGGTTTATATTTTCTAATTTAATAAGACATCTAGTTTTTGCTAAAATAAAAAGAAGTGCTGCATTGGGCTACCTCAGTTGGTTAAGCGTTTGCCTTTGCTTAGGTCATGATCCCGGGGTCCTTGGATCGAGTCCTGCATCGGGCTCCTTGCTCAGTGAGGAGCCTGCTTCTCCCTCTGCCTGCTGCTCCGCCCCCACCCCCGGCTTGTGTGCTCTCTCTCTTGCTCTCTAACAAATAAATAAATAAAATCTTAAAAAAAAATAGGAATGTAGTATTATCAGTCATCAGGAAGATTCAAACAAATACCACTAATGAGATACCATTTCATATCCAAAAGGATGTCAAAATTAAAAAGACTGAAATAGCAAGCCTTGGCAAGGGCGTGAAACAACAGAATTCACACAGACTGCTGATGGAGTATAAAAGGTAGGTAGAATCTTCGGAAAACTGGCCATTTTTAATGAAGTGATGTGCACGTACCCCTATGACCCAGTAATTCTGCTCCAGAGTATGTACCTAAGAGAGGTAAGCGTCTATGTCCCCAACAAAGCACATATGAGGATCTTCGTGACAGTTTTAATTATAACAGCTCCAAACTGGAAACAACCCTAACATCCACTGAGGTAAGAACTGTTTATCTATAAAATGGAGTACTACTACTCAGCAAAATACTGAGCAAACAACTGATACCTGCACCGATATTGAAAAATCCTGCAAACATAGTGATAAATGAAAAGCACGTAACACAAAAGTGTAGACTATGACTGCATGCAGATGAAGTTCAACAGGCAAAACTAATGTCTGACGTGAGACATCAGAATGGTTTACCTTCACGCGTGACCACCACCAAAATCAAGACAGGGAATGTTCCACACCGACAAAGTTCCCTTAGTCTCTTTCTAATACCTTGACTTGAAAGGCGGTTAGAAAGATGGAGATCTTTACCAAAGTTTATTAAACAGTGTACTTTAGCTTTGTATCATTAAGATATGTAAATTATACCTTGATAAATAGAAAAATGCTCTAAAATACCATCGATTTTTGCCTTAAAAGGGAAGATCAAACAGAAACTGAGGAGATACCTAGAAAGGCAGCATTTGAAGGAGAGAGCTTGTAAATAATAAAATTTGAAATGGAACAAGGAGGACAGCTAACCCTTGTTTTAAATTGACTCTTCAATTTCACGTCTATAATTATTTCTTTTGGAGTCTAGGGCCATACAAATTGTCTTGCTTTTCTATGCTCTTTTTATTCCAATTTGGAAAACAGATAAGATTTAACTACAAGGAAGGATGTCCTAAGGAAGAGCAACGAAAAAATGTCAAGGACATCCTAAATGACATCTCCCAGTACTCTCTTTATAAGGACTCACGGGAGACATTCATCTCCAACATCAGTGTCTGGAAAAATCTGTGATTCTTCAGCATAATGAGGCTGTTTTCATCTTGTGGACACCAAGAATCCTGCTACTGACTTCATCCCTGTTTTGCTCTACCAAGAACGCCAAACCAAATGGGACCCTTGTCTAATATACATACACCTCAGTGACCTCATCTGACTCAAAAGTTCATTTTCCTCTTTTCCCTTAAGTCAGTCAGCCTAATACACACACACACACACACACACACACACACACACACACACACAGTATGTATATATACATACATATACATATATATATATGTATGTTTAGTCTTATGGTAGTTGTTTTTTAAATTAAGATATAATTCACATCCTCATACTTTTGAAAGTGTGAAATTCAGTGGTTTTTAATATTTTCCTGAAGTTGTAATATTCCCTCCCTCAAGAGAATCACATTAGCAGTCATTCTCTATTTCCCAACCTCTCCAGCCCCTGGGAACTACTACTATTCTAGAAATCTGCCTACTCTGAACATTTTATATAGGTGAATTTGTAGTCCGTAGCCTCTCAAGGCTGGCTTCTTTGACCAAGCATAATGTCTTCCAGGGTCTTCCATGTTGTACCACATATCAGTACATCACTCCTTTTTACAGCAGAGTAATTCACTGCATGGGAGTACTATCTGTCTCTCCCTTAATTGACATTTCGGGTGTTTCTACTTTGCGGCTATTATGAATAATGCGCTAACATTCCTCTCAAGTTTTTATGGGGACACATGTTCTCATTTCTCTCAGGTAAACACATAAGAGAACGGATGGCTTATACAGTAAGCTCTGTGTTTAATTTTTTGAGGAATGACAAAACTGTATTCTAAAGTGGCTTCATCATGTTACCACCACTTTACACTTCCACCAGCAGTGTGCAAGGGTCCAAATTTCTGCTTATCTTTGCCAGTATCTGTTACTGTCTTTTTGATGTGGGTGTGGAGTGATACCTACTGTGGTTTTGATTTGTATTTCCCCAATGACCAACGATGTGAGGATTATTTCATGTGCTTATTGACTATTAGTTTAACTTTTTTTCTAAAATATCTCTTTAAGGGACACCTAGGTAGCTTAGTTGGTTAAGTGTCTGCCTTTGGCTCAAGTCATGATTGCAGGGTCCTGGGATAGCGTCCCACATAGGGCTCCCCGCCCAGCGGGAAGCCTGCTTCTCCCTCTGCCTGCTGCTCCCCCTGCTTGAACTCACTCGCTTGCTCTCTCTGAAAAATAAATAAATCTTAAATAAAACAGTCTCTTCAAATCTACTGCCCATTTAAAAATGGGTTGTCTTATTGTTGAGCTGTAATCTTTTAAAAAATACTTTTAGAAACAATATGTTTTTAAAAAATTTAGAGAGAGAGACTGAGAGAGCATGAACAAGTGGAGGGAGGCAGAGGGGATCTTTAAGCAGACACCCTGCTGAGGGCAGAGCCCACTGTGGGGCTCAATCTCATGAGCCATGAGATCATGACCTGAGCTGAAACCAAGAGTCAGATACCTAACCAAGTGAGCCACCCAGAGGCCTCTGATAATACTTTTTAAAACGCCTTTGCATTCTTGAAATCTTGCCATTTGCCATGACATGGATGGTACTAGAGGGTACTATGCTGAGCAAAATAAGTCAATCAGAGAAAGACAATTATCATATGATCTCCCTGATATGAGGAAGTTGAGAGGCAAAGTGTGGGGTTTGGGGAGTAGGGAAGGAAAAAATGAAACCAGATGGGATCTGGAGGGAGACAAACCATAAGAGACTCTTAATCACACAGAACAAACTGAGGGTTGCTGGGGGTTGGGGGAAAGGGAGAGGGGGTGGGGTTATGGACATTGGGGAGGGTATGTGCTATGGTGAGTGCTGTGAAGTGTGTAAACCTGGCGATTCACAGACCTGTACCCCTGGGGCTAATAATACATTATATATGTTAATAAAAAAATGAAAAATTAAAAAAAATAAAACACCTTTGCATTCTTTGAAGATGGCATTGAAAGCTAAATATATCTCTATAAAAAGGGTCAGAGTTTATATTTATTGATTTACAGAAATGCTACTTCCATTAGTTTTAATATGTTTAAAGTCATATTCTATACCCTAATTTAACTCTAATGTACCATCCATCCCACAAAACCTATGTCTTCATATCTAAATTTCTGAGGCTGAATTAATTGTTGGACTGCCAACGGGCATTAGAAAAGGATAGCAATTTTTACTGTCTTCTTTTCTGCTGTCAGTATATATTAAATACTTCTTAAAACTAATAAAAAGGACAAGGAAATTAAGACAGGCTTTCTGTAAATCCAGAGCTCTTTCTTTCAATGTAAACAGTCTCACAGAGAAATGACTCTGATGGCTGTGAAAGCAAGAAGAAAAGAGAAGAGAAGAGAAAAGAAGGGGGAAAAAAAGCATGTTTTCTATTCTATCAAACTTTCTTGTTAAATTCTTTAACCAGTCTCAATTTGGTCACTTACTAAAGTCCTATTTGGGGACGCCTAGGTGGCTCAGTGGGTTAAGCCTCTGCCTTCAGCTCATATCATGATCCAAGGGTCCTGGGATCGAGCCCCGCATTGGGCTCTCTGCTCAGCAGGGAGCCTGCTTCCTCCTCTCTCTCTCTGCCTGCCTCTCTGCCTACTTGTGATCTCTGTCTGTCAAATAAATAAATAAAATCTTTAAAGTCCTATTTGCCTGTAATGAATGAAACAAAATGAAAAGACCTTTTATTTTGTTTTTTTTTTTGCATTATGGAAAAAAGGGACAGTCGACTCATTATTCAGCTCAAATCTACACAGATTCATAAATCAATATTGTTCTTCTTACATATCTGCGAGGAATTATTGACATGACTGCTAATTTAACATTTAAAAATAACAACTCCCATCTTTTTAAAAGCCCTTTTACCATTTGATGGCTGAAACCGTTTTCTAAAACACAACAAGCTGCAAATGGATCCACGGGCTATTAATTTGCCGTGCATGGCACCAATGGGAGAAGCTCTTTAGGTGCGTTGATGGGATTACACGTATTACATAACCATCCATGGGAAAACTCAGAGTAAATCAGGGATAACATCCCATCTCTGGTGCTCCTTACGCATTCAAAGCTGCAACTGGAAAAGGTCCCAAATGAGAAGAAAAGGCAAAGGCAGAAAGGTCAATACATTTTCTGGAGATAATTTAATGTGTTGAAAGGGAGGGGGATTCTTTTAATGAGAGGATGTTACACTTCTCATCTGTGATAACACAATTTCTGTATGCACGGGATGGCATGATGCTCTCCAACACTCCTTCCACATCTCCATCCTTTTTTTTTTTTCTTTTTAACTGAGGTTAAGACATTATAGACACAGTTAAGTATACACCAGTTAAGGATTAAAATGTCCAGCACATCACGAGGCTTCCAGGTGCCCCTACTGAGCCCTGAGAGTGACCACCACACTCCCCTCCATCACACGGATTAGTTTTGTTCATTTTTAATATTTATATGAATGGAATTATGAAGAACATTCTCTTTTATTCTGAGTTCTTTTATTCAACATTATGCCTATGAGATTCACCCATGCTGCCGCACCTAGTAGTAGGGCTACTAGGTGTATGGCTCCGTTTTTTTTGCTGTGCATATTCCATTATTTGAATATGTCAAAATTTATTTACACATTCTACGGCTGATGGATATATGGGTGGTTTCTAGTGTTTGGTTATTGTGAATAAGCTGCTGTCGACATTCTTTTATCTATCTTTTGGTGGGTCTATGCATGCATTTCTTTTGAAGATGTTCCCAGGACTAGAATTACCAAGCTACCCTGGTATGTTTACCTTTAGGAGATATTGCCAAACTTTGGCTCGATTATATACTTCCACCAGCCACGTAAGAGAGTTCCCGTTGCTTCACACTCGCTAACACTTGGTGTTGTCCGTCCTTTGAATGTCAGACTTTCAGGTGGAGGAAAGCACCACGTTTCAATTTCATGGACATAATTCTATTATTCAGGTACACAGAGCCTTGTAAAAGGCACTGTTTGTAAAAAACAAAATGGGGCTTTGCATTGTGTAGCTCTGGATCGCATCAGCATGCTGGGGAATGTGGGGAAAGCCATCTCCAAGAGTTTGCTCAGCCCCAGGAGGCAGGAGGAAGTCCTGAGGTCTCTCTTCCAGAAATAACTCACTGGGCCACATCCACTGGTGGGGGGTGAGGAGCACATTCTGAGCCTGCATATTTTCACATTTCTGAGAGCTCAGAGTCCAAGGGCGCCTGAGCCAAGTTTCCATTTAGTCTAAAATTGCTCAAGCGCTTTGTCCCTCCACTTCCAGGACACAAAGTGGGAATCCTTCACTCATTACATTTTGCACTTGATTCTCTTCCTGTCCTCGTTCAATCCCCTGAGTCGACAGAGTTTACTAGAAGCAACTTTTATCTTTCCCTTTGGAAGAGCTGTATCATATGACCGGCTCCTAAGTGGATCCATTTTGAAAGGCCAGTGGAATTCCTTAGTGCTATTTTAAAACGGATTTAAACAATGTTGCTGAATCAAAACACTGTTTTATAAGCCTGACCGAGCAATGTCATAAAACACCCCGCCCTGAAAAACAAGAAAAATAGAAGACTTGCTGTCTCCAACATCAAAACAGAACATTTCTGCCATAAAATTATCCTGACGATAAAACCATCAGAAATATCTAAAAGTCAGGTAAGTATTTTATGTCGGTGGAATGAAGTGCTGGAACGATCAAGTGTGCATTTGGGGGCGAAAATGTTCTTCCTCGTGAGGAAATAGGGTGTTCGTCCTCCCCGGTCCCAGTATAAAAAGACGCCTGTCTCCATTAATCTAGTTCATCGCATAATTGCTCAACTCTTTGTTTTCCAGCTTTAAAGGGAGACGGATGAGAGAAATAACCTAACTGTGAGAGTTAATATTTTTCGATGGCAGAGGGAGAGGAAACTGGTTTAAGTGCTCAATACCACTCCAGGAAGAGCAAATTCAGACCGTACTCTATGCACGGATTTATTGAGCAATTTAGGTAGCCACCCTCCAGAGAATTGCTGTCACTGGGAGAAGGTACTTAAAGGGCCATGTTCATCGCCCCGGAACACAGGGACTGCGGGGAAATTTCGGGTTGCTATTTTCACGGAGACATTTGTTTCCAAACAAAGGGCTCTCTGCCAGCTATTTTAGAAGCACTTGCATATTTATTCAGTCAACTCTGGGCCAGGGATTGTCTTTGGGCACTGAGGTTTCATCAATGTCTATTTAAAGCAGAATGACAAATAGCTCGAGATGGAAACATAGAATATTTCCAGCCCAGAATGGGAGATGCTGCCTTTTCTTACAGGGCTGGTATCTGGTTTCTCCCTCTCTCCCTTTCTGAAATTGCCACCTGTCTCTCAATCTTTGGCATGTCCTCGTTTAATTGCTGCTGTTTTGTTTTTAGTGGCACATAAAATAATAGTGTGCCTTAACAAATTATAGATTTGATGAAATACGGTGTATATGTGTGTACAGTTTTGAGAGGGAGCAAATCTTCCCTGTCTGGACTTATTTACAAGCTCCATCTGGTTACTTCCACCACGGACCCAGACAACAGTGAGACTTCTTGTCATGCATGGGATTATGTGCTAGAATTCGTATGGTGCATGTTGAGGGAAGGACGCAAAAGGGAAAAGGAAAAAACAGGCTCATCGTGTCCGTGGGACCAGATTTAGATCTCTAACTCTTGGAAAGATCAGATGAAACTTCCTGATTCAGAATTTCTACTCCTCAATTGCTCTTTGCCTCCAGTTCATTCCAGAAACATCTATGAGGTACTAGGTACTGGGCTTCCAGTTGGGGACTCAGGTAGGAATGAGGCTCTGTGCCTGCCCTCAGGATGCTCACAGTGAGCGTACAGAACACGTGTGATGTTTTCTTACTCTCCCTCATACACAGACACACACAGACACACACACCCCTACCTACCTCCTGGACACAAAAGCAAGTCTGACTTTCCGACTCATCCAACAGACGTGCCACAGTATAACATGTCATACTGTTGAAAGCTGAGGGTGACCCACACCTGCTTCCTGTTATTAGAAAAGGAGGTGGTGCATATTTAGGAGAAAGGTGGCTTGAATGAGAAGTGGGAGGTAAAGCCGGGGATGGGCATCACAGGCAGAAAGGGCAGCACACACACACCCCGAGGCTGCCTCGCATGAAAGGCATGCTGAGCAGTCTACGGTGACTAGTGTTTTGGGGAGCATGACAGGAGATCAGTGTCCTGGGCAGGCTGGGGCAGGCTGAGCCAGCTGTGCAGGGCGCTGCCCGTGCTGATACACTTGGAACGGATTCTGTCAGTGAGGAAGGGCCATGAAGGGCATGGGATTATCTGGCTCAGAGATGACACTTTGCTTTGTGGGTATTAGGCCTGCACCCCATGGACAAATGTCAAATTTAAGAGTCTTCTGTTTGGCTGTTTTGGTTAAAGGACCACGGGACCGTAGGGAGCATCAGCTGTTCTGTATAGTCACGAAGGACTCTCCTGATAAGGCCACGTTTTGGAGGCCAGAATGGATCATTATCTGAGCACAAGGAAGAGCAAGAGCTAATGCTCAGCGAAGAAATGCCTTTAGTTCCCGCCAGAAAGCAATTCATGAATTCCTTCCCACAAGTATACGAGGTAGGTACTATCATCCTCTCGGTGCCACAGACAAGGAGCCAGAGGCACAGAGATGCTAAGTCTCCTGTCTGAGATCACATAGCGCTATGTGAGAGGTGGGCCGGGGTCAGAATCAACTGTCCCTCCAGTCTGTGTTTCAAGCCACAACACTTTCCCTTTCCCTGTTGCTCTTCGGAGGGAGGAGTTAACAGTGCAACTTGAGGTCTGCCCTGTTCCTCATATTCCCTCCACCAGTTCACCTGATCCTTGAAATCCCACCAGGATGGATCCACCCCTTCAGTGACCCTTTGTTGTATCAGGACAGGACCGAAGCCGGAGGATCCAAGAAAGCAACACTCAGCGGCCCATTCTTGAGCCGTGGAGATGGGAAAGAGCTGAGGGGGCCGGAGCAAGACAAAGGCAGGTCAGTGGGCTACTGACCAAGAACTGACATGACACAGGGGCTCTGGAAGGGGCTGAGGCTCCCTCCGAGTCTGTTCCATTCCTGTCAAGATACAGGAACACCCGACCGACTAACATGTAGAACCCCTCTCGTGATATTTCACAGATAGGCCACTCAACTCTTGGGATTTCTATCTACATTGGGTTTTTTGTTTGTTTGTTTGTTTTGCTTAAATAAAATTTGCAGAATATTACTGCTGTGAAAGTAAAAGCAGTACTGTCTGACATAAATAGGAGTTAAGAGTAACAAATAAACAGGGTTTTCAGGTTGACTGCCTCAGTAAGCAAAACCACTCTCTTTCGTAAGGCTTTTCTGCAGCCGTGGGAGAGTCAAGTAGTAGCAACACACACTGAGGGGCATGTAAGGCCTCAAATACGTACTGTCTGGCCATTTATGAACACTCATCCTCCTCTGAAATAAAATTTCATCTGAACTAGGTATGGCTGCCTGTCCTCTCTCTGTTAAGAAGAGGGAGTAGCAAAGGCTTAAGAGGTATAAACTAAGGATGTACCAGCACCGAACAGATTTTCTCATCAGTAATACGAATATCAAACGAATACAGAAAAGGGCTCACTTTATCACTCTCTGATTTGGTATGATCGCATATGAAGTTTAGTGCTCCCCCAAATTAGGTTTTGTAGGCTGTGTACAGAATTTACACTGGGGAAAACCCTGTACTGAACTTGTACCTTCGTGAAATTAAATCATACACAACAGAAAATGTGATTGGGGAGCAAAGATGGGTGAGATACTGAAACTAGCTGGGTGGCATTAAATCCACACCAGAACAGTGTGGTTAGAAAAGGGAAGTGTAGTTGAAAAGCTCCCGGGAATGGGAATGAGGACCCATGCCTTAAAGCCAACAGCATGACGGTAGTCAAGTCTCTTAGCCTCTCCGAATGTCAGGACCCCCAGGATCCAAATGCTATTCCTGTTCTACCTGCCACATGGGATGACCCAAAGTCTTGGGAGACTCCACTGCTGGAAGCACTCTGGGACCAACAACTGCCCTATTACCACCCATGTCCCTCCTGCCATGCGGCTGACTGCACAAGCAGGCCACGGGTTAGATTTGTTTGGGAGGAGGATGATGAGGGACTTGGAGAAGGTGGGCCACAGAGTCCCATATAAAGGGTGGGGAGAGATGGAATGTACCCTAGGGACAAACAAAAGTGGAAGCAAGGACTGAAAGACACTTTGCTTCCTTGGTGATCAGGTGCTAAGCAGACACTGCCTGGGACACCCCGATGGCCTCACCTTGAGCTGACAGGTACAGGGAGAGGCCCAGGCGTCCTTTCTAACACCCCAGTTCGGTTTTCCCCATGGAGTTGGGTTCCACGATACCAGGATCCCATCCCATTCTCTGATTACACATGTCCCAGCATCTCCGGGCAAATGAGCCATCTGCCTCCCAGTTTCCAGTAGCTGAGGAAGGCGGATATTTATTTTAGACACTATGCCTGCAAACTTTATTTTTAATACTGTGACATAATATTTGGGGCTGTATATCTAGACGGTGGTGTTATAAACAATTCAAAATGACGAGAGCCTGTGCCCTTCACTTTTCTCCTGAAGGAGGAGCTGGGCTGTGTAGTTATTAAAATAAAAAGCAGCTGTGGCAGCAGCAACCAGAGCACAAAACAGAGCCTGTGTCACCACCAGAGGAAGAATCTCCCTGGGAGAACAGTGATCATTATTTAGCACCTACTGTGTGCCACGCAGGGTGCTAAACGCGTCGCCCTCCCAAAGGCGCAATGCAGAAAACAACCCAGCGAGGTTGCTCTACCTTGTAGGTGAGCTCCTTGCACTTGAAACGAAATGACACCTCTTGCCAAGGATGAGGCTGCCAGAGGGCAAGGTTGGATTCGAACCCAGCTCAGGCTCAGCCCTTTGTTCCCTTGGCTCGGCTCTGTCCTCCTGTGTCACGGAAATTTCTCCTTTCTCTGAGGTGAGAATGTGCTGAGCGTCCCTTTTCCAGGAGCCAGGCTGCAGGGAGAAATGTGTTAGTAAAGCTGAAGGAATTTTAATACTTCCTTTGCAGTCTGAGTGTTAATGGGCCTGAAGTCCCACAGTGGCACTGACATCACCGGGCTGCCAGTGCCCAAACGGAATTGGGTTTTTTTAATCTCCCGAACAGATGCAGGAAAACAGTAACATTTGGCAAGTGGAAAGGGACAGCAGATTTTTACTTTCCAGCTTCCGCAACGTTTTTAGATAAAAAATATAAAGTTTCCAGCCTTCCATTTACTTCTAGGGGGGCTCTGTGGGGATTTGGGTATGCATGGGGCAGAAAGGAGACACACAGGGTTAATGCTGCCTCTCCTCGGGGCAGAACAGACCAACAGCCCTTCACGCTGAACCTTGGGAACGCAGTAACAAGCCAGGACGTAACATGGGAACAAATGAAGAAATAAACTAAAATCAGAAAGACATTAAGTGCCCTAATGATGATTTTTATGTAATTTCCCAAGCACACAGGGCAACCTACAACATGAATTTTCTCATTCTAAAGCCAGTAAAATCCAGCCATAGAACCAATGAGCACATCGATATAATTTGTGCCTCAACAGAAGTGATTTTAACTGAGGTTAAGTACCTTTAATCCAAAAGGTTTGTTTTAATGGAAGTTTAACAGTAAAGGGGAAACAAAACACAGAACAAAGAAACCTCTCGTGGTGGTATCAAAGTGTCCATGCAAAGCGCATTCATTCTAGCCAATCGACCCATGGGGACGTTCATGTCCAACGGAGAAATCAGAATTTAGAGACTTTATAAAAAGCTGTTTTTAAGCTCAATATGCCCCAAATGAGAAGGTGTCAATGAGCACTTAGGGATTCCCAAATTCAGAGATTATTCAACTGCTTTATTCTACAAATATACTTATACAACTGTCACGGGGCGGGGGGGACTGCTGTGAAATTAACATGGAACAGCGTTCTCAAGCAAAATCAAAGACATGTTTTGCCCACCACTCCAAAGCATGGCCCACATAAACATAAGCTCAAAGGCAATTTGAAGAGGTTCCTTTGTGAATTAGTGGCCAGTGGTTTTCAGAAAGAAAAGAAATAGAACGGGGGTGGCAGGCACAGTAACCCCTGCAGTGTTTCTGTTACAGATGTGGAGTGAGGGCATCCCATCTGGAAGGCCAGAGGACCAGGGGAACCTGGTCGAATATTAGAAGCATCCAGAGCCCGCTATTTCCCCTTTATCATGGCACACGAGTCTTGATTCTGGCCGACTTTGTATCTTTCATTTTCCTATTGGCCTCCTGACCCCGATGTCTAGCCCATCCCTGGATCCTCCTTTTTGTCAGTGAGCAATCTGATGGCCTAGAACTGGCCAAGTGAGCCCCCAATCCTGCCACTTGTCCATGTTAGCCTCCACCTTTGTGGGCTTTTGCCATACACAGTTACACAGCTGCCTGTTCAGCTCAACCATTTTCCACGGCAAATCCACCAGGAGATCTAATATCCTCTGGGGGAGAGAACTGGCAAGAGGAAGCTGATTGGAGAAACACTGTTGTCTAAACAGGATTAAAAGCATCAGTTCTCACATCATGCCCAGGCTGTCAGTCAATACTAAAGTTCCTTTTACTCAGGTAGAAAACACAACCCCAACGAAGTTGCACAACTTGTTCTGGGTCCGAAGCCGGTAAGTGAAGGCCCGAGGGAGGAATACGGGTGTGCATAACCACAACTGTTTTGGGCCTGGCACCTTTTCAGGAAGGAAAGGCAGGGAGATGTTGGATTTGGTTGTCTTTTACAACAGCCAGGGCACCCGGCTGGCTCAGTCGGTGAGCATTGGACTCCTGATCCCAGGATCATGAGTTCAAGTCCCTTGTTGGTGGGAGAGCCCACTTAAAATTTAAATAAATAAATAGTCAAATTTAACCACCTGACAAGTCTAACTTCACTGGACATCATGCTGACGTCAGGGCTATAAGGTGAGGAAGACATGATGTTTGCCTTGCCTTTTAGGAGTTCTTTGTTTTTTTTTTTTTTTTTTAAGATTTTGTATTTATTTATTTGACAGAGAGAGAGAGAGATCACAAGTAGGCAGAGAGGCAGGCAGAGAGAGAGGGGGAAGCAAGCTCCCTGCTGAGCGGAGAGCCCGATGTGGGACTCGACCCTGAGATCATGACCTGAGCCGAAGGCAAAGGCTTAACCCACTGAGCCACCCAGGCGCCCCTTTTAGGAGTTTATGATCAGTCTAGCCAGGGAGCCTCGGCAGTGTGTGAAGAATCACACAGTAGTAAGTCTGCAGTTCGTGGGGGTATATTCAAAGTAATAGAGGAACATGGGGAAGAATGAATGACGTGGAGTGCGGATTGGGGTTCAGGGAGGCTGCCCAGAGAAAATGACACTTCTGCCAGCTCCTGGGGCTCAACTGAAGGAGAAGGGACTAGACAGTCAGTTCCAGGACACAGCCTCCAGAGAAACATGGAGCCGTGAGGCTTGTGGGTCAGCATGGCCCAGTGTGGCTGGAAGCTGGGGCTTCTACTCGTAGGAGAGGAGCAGACGACAGTGGGAGATGAGCTGAGCATGAGATCACAGAGCAACCATAAGTGGCACACGTGACCACCAGGTGAACCACCTAAAGCAGAAGTAGGCAAAGTGTGGCCTTTGGGTCAAACCCAGCCCTCTGCTTGTTTTTGTAAACAGTTTTATTGGAACACAACCAATCTTTGCTTATGTACTTTCTATGGTTCCTTCTGTGATATAGTGACAGGCACAGAAATCACACAGCCCACAAAGCCAAAATATTTTCTTATTTGACCCTTTGAACAAAGTTTCCTGATCCCTGGCTTAAGGATTTGAGCTATTCATTTGGATTTCTGTAACTAACCCAAATGCACATGGTCAGGCTTTCTAAACTCCTATGGTCTCTATGTGGTATCATCTTAAACCTTCTCCTTCCCCATCATGGGCAATTAGTGGTTTATCTGTCTCATAAGCTTGTCCGGACATCTCTTTCACAATCCCAAATTTTATGTCTTCCTTTATTCTCTTTTTTATTTCTTATTTTAGGGCCACATACTTTCCTCTGGTGACATTGTTTCGAGCCTCCCACCCCACCGGCAGAAACGCATCATTCAACTTTGAGTCATTTTGCTTCCTTTGCCTCCTCCCCAAGTTCTTCATAAATTTTTGTACCACTTTTAGAATGCTGCTGAAAAATCGATTTTTTTCACTTGCTGCTACCACTTTCAAATTCCGTGCTTTGACAAATAGCTATTCCTCTGCAAAAAGGTTCCCCTAGTTTTTACAAAGCCCTTGGAAAATACAAGGTATACCCACCAGCATTTACAGAACAGAAACGTGAAGAAATAATCATGCTTTTCCCATCTGCCACACTAAAGGATTTCTTTTACCAGGAAATCCCCTTATTCATCGAAAACCAAATTTGAGCTATAAAAATTAAATCTGCACATAATTTTCTAGAGTATACATCTCTGCTATGCAACAAGGAGTGTGATTATTGTTTAACTAACCACTTGCAATAGTGTCAAAAAGGAAAGTCAGAGTTTCAAAAGCTGCTTTTTATGGCATGTAGCATGTATTACTACCGGGATCCAAATCCCAGCACTGCCCCTTACTAAATGTGTTACCCCAAATTAATTAACCTCTCTGTACCTAAGCTTCCACATCTGCCCAAAAAAGGGGAAGGAAGGGATTATAACTAATCTATTTCACAGGGTTGTTGTTAGGATCGAATGGGACAAAGTATTAAAAATGGTTAAGTAGTGCCTGGCCTATAGAACACACCGAGCCTATGATAGCTATTACTGTAATAGGATTCTTAGGTTTCCTTCTTTCCTTCAACAGCACAAAGAATAAGAATAGCACCGTGGGACCTGACAGGTCTTCCTGAGCATGGAGTAAATTTTTACCTTGTCTTTCCGATTCCCCACTTAGAGATGCTTTCCTCCCACACTCCTAGCCCACCTGGTTTGGGCAGGGTCAACCTCCATGCGGGGCTCCAGGGATTGGCACGTGGTCCACCCCTCCACCATCCCCAAGGCGAGACAGATAGACGGGGCACGTGATCCAAGTGAGGCCAGAGAGAACCAGGTCCTAGGCACTGATGGAATGATGGTGACCCGAGCCTCTCTTTCTGTCAGGTAGATTATTAGGCGCAGCTATTAGTGGCATCTTTAGTAGCCATTTATAAAATCTTCCTGGAAACAAAATCAACACGGTAAAAAATAGCTGTGGGAGGCAAAGGGGAACCATTCCCTGAAAAGGAACGCAAGCCCTCGGATGCATACGGGTTACTCTGGACTGTCCAGGTACCTGTGCCGATGTTTTAAGCTTATGTCCAGTTTGAGCTGAGTTTTCTGTCACTTGCATCCCCAAAGTTCTGACACATACTAATGAGTCCTCATGACCTACGGCAAGAATTGAATGCAAATCTTGCTAATCTTGGTACCTCCGAGAAAGCAGGGCCAGAAGAAGGAAGAGCTGAACTGTAATCTTGGTTCTGTCTTCAGCCAGTTGGGGATTGCTGGGAAAACCGTTTCATCTTTCTGGGTCCCAGTGTGCTTGGATGTCAAGTGAGAGAGGTGAGTGAAAATCAATCTCTAAGATCCCTTTTCAGTTCTAACATTCTATGAGTCTCTATTATGCTTGGATTCGTTTCAGTTGCGAATACTGTGGTATAATTGGTTACCGATTCTAGTTATTTTCCTGCTTCTTTTTGTTTCAACTTTAAAAATATCCTTTTAGACCCTCAGTCTCTATACTCCAAGTGTTTATTCCCTTTTCTTCAATTTCCTTCTAAGGAAAATATATTTATTTTTGTATACTTGGGCATAATGATCCCATTTTCTTCTCATTTCTATATTTTTAAATCTAATTAAGGTGATAAGTTCCTTGAGGGTTGAAACTAGAGTTTTCCTGTGGGTGTAAACATTATTATTATTTTTTTTAATTGGCAACCAAGCTGCCAGTTTTTACAGAGCAGCAGGATATGGGTTTTAAGTAATGTAAGCAGGAAATGGGTCTCCAGCCCACACAAAATAAATGCAAAAGTACTGATTTACCCTGAGTCCACATCTGGCTTACTCATTTATAATTTCAGCCTAGACTAAAATTCTCCCACAGAACTGCAGTGTGACAGTCTTGTCTACAGAATGTCAGACCAAAAATGGAGTGTCAAGGGATCATCCTGTGGCTCTCACTTACGTATACAAAAAATCTGGCTATTTCAGGGCAATGTCATGATTTTCTCTTCCATGGTAGGGTTGGGGGGCCTGAACTAAGTGAATATTAGCTCTGCATCTTCACATTTATTGATTTCAAGTAATTCAATAGCTCTAAAGTTTGGAGGGATCAAAGAGAACTGGCTGAAATATGTCAACTGACCCATCATACACACACAGAACTTTCTGGAGGGAAAAAAAACACTCCCAGGAGGGATGGCAGGATGCCTCCCTGTCTGATGACCCAGTCCATTCTTGTTCATCAGCACCCTAAATACAAATAAGTCCCCAACTTCAACTGCTTTAATAGGCACCTCTTGGCAAAATATAATCAAATTAGCTGGAGGTGGAGGTTTTAGGGCCGGCTGGTTTAGCGATTTGATTCAGGGTTCAATTTCTGTCTATCTTTCCACTCTTCCAACCATAGTGCCTGCTTTGTCCTAGAAGTGACTTCCCTTTGAGTTGAAGGATAGCTACTATGGGCCCTTGGGGCTACTTGGTTCCTTGTTCACATGCATTAGGAATCGTCCCAATATTCTAAGCACATGTCTTGGGTTCTGTTTAGGTAATTTTATCAAGATAAAATTTCAAATTTGCTCAGAAGTTACAAGAATGAGAACCCCTGTACACCCTTCATCTAATTCACAATTCTTAGTATATAATAATATACAACAGTATATTACAATGCTATAATCTACAGTCCATATTCAGATTTCACTCACTGTCCCAATAATGTCCTTTATAGCTATTTTCCCCTCTGACCCAGGATCCAATCTGGTTTATGCATTGCATATAACTGGCATGTCTCTCTTAATCTGGAACAGCCTTTCAGTCTGTCTTTGCCATTCATAATCTTGGCATTTTTGAAAGGCACTTGTGTTTGTTTGTTTTTTTTAATTGGGTTATTTGCTTTCTATTTATTGAGTTTTTAGAGATTCGTATATTCTAGATACGAGTCCTGAATCAGATGTGCGATTTGTAAATACTTTCTCCTAGTGTGTGCCTTGTGTTTTCATTCATTTCATAGTAACTGTTGAAGAGCAGACATTTCTTATTTTGATGAAGTCTAATTTATCTTTCTCTCTTTCACGGATACCAAGCACAAGTTTTGAACTCATTCTCATTAGACTGGCCGAGGTTACAAATTCACACCATGAACCAGTAACAGAATATGACAGACTGGGACACAATAGGATGCTTGGCTTGAGTCAGCTGAATTGTTCCCAATCCCGCTGTTTTTCCTCAAGTATAGAAACCCAAGAAGTGGAAAAGCATATTAAACTCAGGGTACATTTAGGAAAGGTGAAGGATGGAATGGATGTTGGGCAACATCCTCTAGAAGCTACTCCAGGAAAAAGCCAGTCGACCACCTGAGCACCCTCAGGGCAGTGCTGCCTGGCTCTGGGGCCATTCCCTCCTCAGTCTCCCCACCATCCAATGGCCACATGTCCCAGTTCCAAAATCCAAGAGTCCTTGTCCTGTAACATGCATCTTTGAGCCAGCCTGTAAGATCGTGGCTGACGTACCCGGCTTTTTTTTTTAAAGAGAGAGGGAGTGAGAAAGCATGTGGGGGCGGGGTGGATGGACAGAGGAAGAGGGAGAAAAGAATCTCAAGCAGACTCCCCACTGATAGCAGAGGCTGATGAAGGGCTGGCTCCCTCTCACAACCCTGAGATGGTGATCTGAGCCGAAATCAAGAGTCAGTTGCTTAATCGACTCAGCCATCCAGGTGCCAGTACCTGGCCTTTTGTCTCATATCTTAGAGGGCAGGGACCATGTCTCAGGCATCACTAGCACCCCCTCACACCACAAGCCCGGTGCCTCACTCACAGTCTGCCTTCACCAAATCCCCAAGTCATGGGCTGAATGAGGAAGCAGCAATCACATTAGGTGCTTCACCATGCACACAACCGTATGTCTTCCTTTGGCCTGCCTGAGCCAAGCCATCTGCCCATCAATTTCCTGTCCCCTCCACGTGAAAGCACCAAAGAGAGAAATGCAAGTAATGAAGTTTTTTGTAGTGTACATACTGTCTGCATTAAATGATGTATATTTCAAGTCCCCATTATCAGATGTTTATGGACCACTAATTTTTAATTTACTAAAATGTTCTCTTTTGCATTAAAAAAATGTTTAATTATTTCGAGGAGGGGGTGGCTGGGAGGAAAAAAAGCTAAATCAAGTTTAGAAAAATGCCAACACACCGAGTTTCTAAATATTTCTCCCACAACAGAAGTTTTATGCCCCCTTCCCTTTGAAAAAGGGCTGGTTATTACTACTGTTAATATTCATGCCTCTCGTCTCATTTTTTTTCTCCCAGATACAGGCAAAACTTTTTGTTCGTACTGTCAGGATGGGGAAATGGGAGTCTCTAAGTGGCTATATGATATATCTGAGTTTCCAGTGGCTCTGAAACCCTCAGGGAGTTAGTACCGCTTTGGAATACAAATCTGCCATCAACAACACAGCTCCTGCCTTTTTTCCCAACTGCTACTCAAGTTTTATCTGAAAATCCCCACAGTTCTGTTTTCCTACCACCTCTTTTTACACCTAGCCTTGGCAATCTATCCTGAGTGTCAGGTCGAGTTCCACATACTATGTCCTCCACGACTTGATTTTGGAAGCTGAGCAAATCATATTTATAGATAAGACAAAGACAGAGAAAAAGTTTTTTGAACCTCCACTTACATTCTTTGGACATTCCCACTTCAAAGCACTTCTGGAGTCGACAGTATTGGCATCGATTCCTGGTGACTTTGTTAATAACACAGTTCTTATCTCGATGACAAGTGTAAATCATGTTCTTCTGAATACTTCTGCGGAAAAAGCCCTGCAAGCAAGCGAGAAGATGAGAAGACTAAGTAAAACTACCAACTTTCATGAGAAATCAAAGCCAGCCTTATCAATGCACGGATTGCTCGGTCTGACTCATGAAGTGATGGAAGCAGAAACGTTAACGTATTTGAGCCTTAAAATCTTTGGGAAATATTCATAGTCAGCTCTCCCTTTGTTTCTAATCAGAAAGCCCCTTTTAATCAAAACTAGACACGACCGTTATGATCTTGCTGAAGGAAAAATGAATACGAAGCTAATTCACTTGGAAAACATAATGCGGAGCTGGGTTCCCTCCAAACAGGCTTAACTTCATAAGCAGCTCCTTTGCTGGTCAGAAAAATTTCAGGTGAGCCCACTACCAAGAAACCCAACATCAGATGCACTACATTTGCAAAAGAAATGATAAGAGTCAGGGAAGAATGAGGTCTTTTCAAGAAAGTCTTTTCCACTTCGTTCCCGCATATTTAGCTCATTACAATATTTAAAATATAATTTAACTTATAGAGTATTTAGAAAAATATTATCCAAGATTGGAAATAAGGTATAAAAAGACTTGCCCATTTAATAGCACATTGGAGCAGTGCTGTCCAAAATGGTAGCCACTAAAAACATAGAGGTATTTAAATGAAAATTAATAACAATGAAATGAAATTTAAAAATCGATTCCTCAGTTGCACTAGCCACATTTCAAATGCTCAAGAGCCACAGATAGCTCATGGCTACCACACTGGACAGCCATCTGTATGGAAGATCTTCGTCATGGCAGAAAGTTCTGTGGGGCAGCACGGTTCCGAAGCACTGGCTTTGTGACAAGCTTACCTAAGAGTCCTCTGACACTCTTGGGAAATGTAACTTTGTTTGACCTACTATTTACGATTGATTGGACATGGGCTCTGTAAAGACTGGAGAAGGCTGATAAATTACAGATCTATTTGTTAAGGATAGGTGCAAAGATTTCTGTCTGGCTGAAATATAACCAAAGAGTATTGTTTTATTGCCTTGTAGGACATTAACCAGTTTTGTATCTGACTTTACAGTCTGATCCCAGCATTCTTTCTGCCTTTCACCATTATCTGCCAAGCAATCTACCTAGCCACCTAGATATTTTGTTCAAGTCCTCCTTTGAACCAGCTTTGCCATCCTGCTATTTCTCTCACTCTTGAGTTCAACAAATCTCCAACTACATGCTTCCTGAATATTTGAATGAGCTGTTACTTCTCAACTTTCTGAAAATTATATTTTGGCCAAAGCAGCAGTTTATCCCGATTTTTGTGAAATGCTGATGAAATAAAGCAGATTATAGTCTCATGAGCACATGGGTGGCCACCTTCTCCCCTTTGTCCTCCTCATTTCTCCCACACCGTTTGCAGACAATGGATAATCAAGGGCTGCTTGTTACTACACAGATGAATGAGCAGTGAGTGGAGGGCATACCTGATCTCTTTTCTCTCTCCTAACTGCCCAACAAAAACCTCTAAATTGCTAGGAGTATTAAGAGCAGGGAGCTTTCCCTTCTCAACTGTGATGTGACTTTTACCTACATTAGCAACCATTCTCTCAGACGTAAGAAACACACCACGGAATGTGCTAAACAGCACACAAGGCTCACCATCTGAGTTCAGCTTTCCCTGTCGTGCATTAACACTCTGGGAACCAGAACTAAAATCATTTAAAGCTAAAGCACATTGACAAAGAAAGCTCATGTAACACCCATTGTTTAGGATATTTACGTGGGCACCCTAGGATTTTAATGTCTAAATAAACATATTTTTACTGGCATAGTTCAACTGTAAACGCCTGGAAATCTTGTTTAAGGTTGCAACTCCTGTCACATCCCAGACACATACCTTTTCCAAGAAAACACAGTTTATTTTGGTACTTCTGGAGCTACAAATATGCCCCAAATCCAAAATAACAGGTTACCAATACTCCGAACCTCTAAGAGAACCTGTGCAGGGTGGTCACCTCAAACATATCTTTTCAATGCAAAAAATATACCTACAGGACACTTCTGGCTGCCAGATGAACAAACTCGATTTACAGAAACTGCAGGGCTCTCCTGCCAAGAAACACTGACCCAATGGAAGATCTGGTCTTTTCTGCATGTTCAAAGCAAGTGAGGTATGGACAAAGGTGACCCCCTCCATTTATTAAAAAGCTAAATATTCAGTTCAGCAAATTCTTAGTGAGTGACCAAGAGGGGGAGAGAAAACAATGCCATGATACTCAAATGAAAGAAGAAAGAGGAAAAGAACTTTCTGTGTCATTAGTTATCCACTCAGTCAGGTTCAGTAACAACGTCGGCAGAAACTAAATAGGTCTTCTTGGTTTTCCAAATCAGGTTTTTGGCTAGATATCAGGTGAAGGTCTAAGTTTCAGTAAATCATTTCCACCATGGTACGATACTTGCTGACTAATATATATGCTGGGAGGCATTTTTTATACGTGGATTGGGTAAACAGAAGAGCCCTCTGAGGCCAAAGAGAGGTTTGCATTCTACAAATCCTCCTCCCAGTAGATGTGAGATATTATTATTTGAACCTTATTTCCTCATAGACCACTGCTCTGAGACCTAGTGTGTGCCTGTGTGTGACATGGTAGCCCCAAGCCACCTCAATTTTATCTACTTAATATTTTTACTGAGGCTAATTCTTCTTTTTATTTTTAACATTACTTAAAATGGAGGAAGACCGTTAATCTCTGGCTTCATTTGAAAACCAGCACTGAGGGACCTTGGGTGGCTCAGTTGTCGGGCCTCTGCCTTCGGCTCGGGTCACGATCCCAGGGTCCTGGGTTCAAACCCCGCATCGGGTTCCCTGCCCGGTGGGAAGCGTACTTCTCCCTCTCCCACTCCCCCTGCTTGTGTTCCCTCTCTATGTCTCTGTCAAAAACAAACAAGCAAACAAACAAAAAAACAAAAACAACAACAAAAAAAACAACTTAAAAAATAAAGAAACCCAGTATCGACTGTCAATATTAAAAGGCAAATATAACACAAATAAAATGAAAGTCAAGCAAAATAATAATCAGATATTATTTCACTCACTGGATACTAAATCTGCTAAGGGCTTAAAACCCCAGACGGTGTCACTTCATGCTGAAAAGGGAGCTAAGCAAGTGTTAGAGATAGCTCAGCACTGACTTGAGATTTCCTCTTTGAGGAATTCAGAGAAAATGTTTCTTATTATGTGGTTCAGTGAGATATAAAGCCACGAATCTGTGCCACCTAAAATTGGAACCTGCACACTTTGAGAAACAAAGTCTTGTCAAATATAAAAATGGGCTTTAAAAGTGCGGAGTCCAAAGCGTGATAGTCCTTGAAGCAAGTGGATGGGCAGAGACATGCCTAGAGGAGAAGACACTGAAAAGTTGAGTGTGTAAAAGCAAGGACTGGGCCCCATTTGGAGGAGATGTCTGGGGAGTGGGGGGAGGAAGGAGAGAGAAGGGGTAGGAGGCAGGAGAAGAAGAGCCGTGGAGAGGAAATCCAAGGGCTGGATCGCAGCCTCCTCACGACCACTGTGTGGCCTTGGGCACCTCAGGCCAAAAAGGCGAAGCTCTCTCCTCTCCTCAGTGAGGGGCTGGATGGCTGACTTCCAAGATCCTATCTAGCTGTACATTTCTGGAATTCCAAGTGCATCTTCACACCAGTGACAAGGTGGGATGTCTTGAAAGCAAGGATGAAAAGAGTTTCTGTGAGCAAAGAAAATGGCCAAGGAAGAGGTGGTGTTTGAAAACTAAGGAAGAACAGGTCCTCTACCTGTACAGGCAAAAACTACAACTTGCGGGGGACCAGCCTAGAGCTGCTGACACTACAACTGTATTCTTTGGTGCGGGGGCAGAGGGGGTAGAAAGAGAAAATCTTAAGCAGGACCCATGCTCAGTGCAAGCAGGACACAGGGCTGCATCTCACAACCCTGAGATTACGACCTGAGAAGAAATCTAGAGTTGGACACTTAACCAACTGAGCCACCCAGGTGCCCTGCCTCCCCAATTTTATTCTTGCTTTCCTAAAATATCCTTTGCCCAGTAAACCCAGAAAAATTCTGTCTTCAGGATGTATGTCACCTCATCCAGCCTTCTCTGAATGATCCAAGCACACATAAACGCTTCCTCTTCTAGGTAACCTTGGTATTTTGTTTGTCTTTCTATATTATTCCAAATCAAGTATAGTATTTAAAATATTAAACAATAGCCCTGTTTACTTCAGAGGCTACCTGAGCAACATGGAAGAATGCTAGCCTGTGGCCAGCAGTCACAGCCTTGGGGAGCCAAATGGGTATAATAAATTTCTACAACGGGGTGTCACCGTATCACCAGCAGTTGTGACATCTTCTTTGCGGACCCCCTGACAGAGAAGAAGCAGGGTCATGGAGACCAGCTTTCCCAGAACTAAAGTGGGCAAGTTGCTGGGCTCCCACATGGCCTCAAAGCAGTGTTTAATGTGTCTTCCCCGGAACCAAGACAGTGGACTTGGGTGGGGGAGAGAAAGACGTTTTGGTGGCAATGGTTACTTGACAGATGGTAGGAAAGTATTTTAATATTTCAACACCTAATAAAACTGTATGAGTGCATGAATATCCCCAGTACTGGGACAGTGGATTAGCATGGGAGATAATAAATAGTTGTTCAATGAACAAACGGATGATGATGCCCTCAGCTCTAATCAGAGACAGAGTGAGACTCCTGGATGTACTATGCCTTAATTCCATAAGATATTCACCCACAGTAACGCATTCCCTGAGGAGGATATTGTCCGTACTTAAGAAAGTGAGCTGCCAGACTTCTCAGAATTTAGTAGAAGACCCACTGGGCTGAGATGTAATCAGCTTAGACAGTCAAGACTTCTGGGTTGACATGGTTACATGTCAACCATCATTAACATGGATTCATGTTGGTTAGCTATGATTTCTGTCATTGATCATAACTTCTGTTGGTTAATTTTTATTTCTCTGTGACTTTTGGTGGTAAATCAGGACTCCTGTGGTTTCGGAGAAACACAATTAACACTCTAGCTACTTGAATCAAGAAGACAGATCTGCACCACGAACTGAGTCCCGTATTTTCTGACCACAGTTTTTCCAACCTCTCTTACCTCATGCTCCTATTCTTATTATCAGGAAAACTGAGATCCAGGCAAAAGAAAAGAAAAAAGTACACCTATGGTGGCGAAGGCCACATATGCATTGGAGTGATTTGCTTCGTGTCTTAGCAATAATCCTGGAATGCCCATTGCCTACCCAGATTACTTCTGTCTCCCCTTGGGGTTATGAGGTACCATTGTCCCACCTAATCGTCTCCTACCTGCAGTGCAGACATACTCCTAAATCAAAAGGAAAGGTGACCATCTTTTTTAAATCTAAATATTCTCTTCTCCCTAAATATCTAAAATTCATAATTACCTTGATAGACTAGTCATGTCTTCCAAATCCATCAAGGACATAGAGAAAAGTGGCTCATTGCCTTCTATCCTTCGTGTTTTGATCCGATAACTTCCGCCTCCTTATCTCCTCCAGTACTCTCAAATCATTGCTCTAATTCTGATCATTTTTTTCATTTTTTTCTTCTGTGGACCATGTTTCAAATTCTGGTTTTCAGATGTCACCACACATAATATCCCCTACCCCCTCCCCAATAGAGTGCTTTTTGTTGGTTTAGATGCTAGCCTGGCGATTAAGAACTTAGGTTAGCTCGAGTACCTGTGGACTTGAACTCTAACTCTGTGGCTTACTATCTGTGGGACATTAAGTGAGTTACACGAAGGCCCATTTCCTCATTTGGGATAAGGAAAGTGCCTACACTTCATGGGATTATCTAGTGTACCCAATTAAGGGACACATAAAGTGTGAAGCCAATGCCCAGGACATAGGAAGTGAATGATAGCTTTTGCTACTGATGAAACCTCCTCTTTTCAAAGCTTTCTTCTGGAAAACTTCCAATACACATTTTGTATTTAAAATAAAGACTCCCCGATAGGAAAGAACACTGTTCTCACTCTCTGAACAATACAGATTATTATGGGTAAACAACCTCACGGTTCCAAAGGCCATCTCTCTCTATATATTCATTCCCGTACTGATTCATTCATCCAATGCCAATTAACTGGAGTGGATGGTGGGTTCTCCTGGGGCATACAAAGATACAGAAAGCATGGTTCCTGCTCTTTCTCAACTTACCAGGAACATTAAACCAAGTGAACACTCTGTAGCAGATGCCACTGTGCAGTGTGATAAGAACTTTTAATGGAAGAGAAAGTGAAAAAGTGCCAAGTGCCTGGCACAGAGTAGCCACACTTAAAATATTTACTGAGTAAAGCCATAAGAATTCAAAGGAGTTAGAAGGGAGACGGCACTTGATTCCAGCTCTAATGAAGGGGTAGGATTTGAATGGCAAGCTCTCCCTCAAGGAACAGCTCAGCTTTGCCAAGATCCCAGGTGAGGACATACGGGGAAGGGGCTGTGGTCTGGGCTGGCAGAGATGTAAATGATGGACTGTGTGTGTACAAGACACAGCTGAAAGAGCAGACTGACGATCAGACCAGCCAGGATCTAGATGGCCATGTTGGGCATTTACTGGGGAAGTACACACTCTTCCATGCAGAAGGCTAGGGTCAGAATAACAATCTGCCAAGATTGTTCAGGAGGCTGCCAATCTCTGATTTCCTCGTGCATTAATTTAACACATACTAAAGTGGATAGTGACCTCCGTGTATGAATACAAATACCTATATCTATACCCCTGAACCTGCTCTTGGGTCTGGTCAGAAACGTAGCCCAAGAATCCTTGATCTCTGAAATAACGGCCAATCTGCTCACTTGTATTTAATCATAGAGTTACCTGTGAGAATTCATAGTATGGTGTTTTGAGTAGAAGTAGCTTTTTTTTTTTTTTTAAAGATTTTATTTATTTATTTGACAGACAGAGATCACAAGCAGGCAGAGAGGCAGGCGGAGAGAGAGGAGGAAGCAGGCTCCTTGCTGAGCAGAGAGCCCGATGCGGGGCCCGATCCCAGGACCCTGGGATCATGACCTGAGCCGAAGGCAGCGGCTTAACTCACTGAGCCACCCAGGCGCCCCTAGAAGTAGCTTTTTAGGCCTAGAGCCATTTACATCAGGTTTAATATGTGTGAAATGTGTCATGATAGTTTGAAGAAAGGCACTAAGCAAAAACTTCTTTCTTGTGGCATCTCAGTGGCTCAGGGGCTTGGGCGTCTGCCTGTGGCTCAGGTCATGACCTCAGAATCCTGGCATTGAGCCTCACATTGGGCTCCCTGCTCAGGGGGGAGCCTGCTTCTCCCTCTGCCTGCGCCACCCCCCCACCCCGTCTCAAATAAGTAACATCTTTAAAAAAAAAAAAATTCTTTCTTTTATATAAACAAAACAAAACAAAACAAAACCTGGCAACTTGGCACTGGATCGGGATTAGGAGAAATCCACCCAAAAAGTAACACGGGAAGCACATCTGTTTGCACTGGGCTTCTGCAGAGTTAATTTCTATCCCATGCAAAGTTCAAAAGGGTAATTTCTCTTTCTAGAGTGAAAGAAGAGAGACAGTGAGGAGTGTTACTTTGTCCTTCTCCCTCGGTCATGAAAGGGAAAAAATTTCAACTCCCTCTCGTTCAGAAAGTAACCAGCTGGCTGCCCCGGTAGTCACTTACCCTGGCGCGCAGGTCTGGACCCTGGTGAGGGGCAGCCCCAGGCCAGCACAGAGCTGCAATTCCCATTTCCAGCCAGCAGTGAAGATGCGGCCAGTGGGAGGGGAGTACGGAATAATCCCATCACGGCTACTTTGGGAAACACGGTTTTCAGACCAGGAAACACGTTGCCTTAAACAAACAAAAAACACCCTCCGGAGTGAGTGGAAGTCTATGCGTGACAACGTCTGAAAAGTTATTAATAGCAAGATTTGTGGGGGAGAAAGAGAAAAGTGAAGACCTTTTCACCCCACTGAAAGACAATGGGTGAGAGGGAGGGAGAAAGTAGAAAAACAGCCTACTATTTTGATGACAAACAGAGTTTCCTCCTGAGCAGGGAGGGTGGGCAGAAATGTAACTCAAAGGACACTGAGAGAGTTAGGGAGGGGGATGCACTCGGAGCCTCCAAAAGGAAAACAACCTAAGATTCATATTCCAAACAAGAAAGCTGAGTTGTCCCAAGAGGTAGAGGCTTAGAGTTGTTTATTTTTTTTTGGTTTAAAAAAAAAAAAAAAAAAAAAAAAAAAAAAAAAACCCTGACAGGACAAGGTCCCACTGTTGGGAATTTAGTAAAGATGAATGAGTGACAGTAGTGAAGCCTGAGTGCTCTGCTGTTTACTAGCCATGGTTTCTAGAAGGTCCATCATTCCATGGTGCTTCTTGCCTGCTAACTGGAAGAGGGTCTCCTGTCCCTTCGCTTAGAATCTGACCATAGATTTTAGGCCTATCTCCTAAGCCCCTTAGACCAGAAGCTTCCTTGGCATTTATTCTTCCCTACATTAGTGAGGCAAGCCTTTATCTTGGGAGAGGTGTAGGAAGATGGTACTAGAAAGGCAATGACGACAGACTGAGCAAAAGCATCACCTCTGTGGGAACCAGGGTGATGATGGCATTGTCCTGGGCTTTGTCAGGTGAATCCTTGAGAGCTCAACCCCCAGAGACCCAGAGGCCAATGGTCTCAATCCTTTTAATCCTCAATTAATTAAAACTCCCTGGGAAGGAATACCAATGAATAGGCAGTTCTTAACTGAGAACCTGAACTCACAACATCAGAAAATCACAATCTAAACTTCCAAAGTTTTCAGTGTCCCAAGAAGGGCACTGAGCCACACATTCAGTTCACAATGTTCTTTGTTTTAGAGGAACATGATCTGGGTAAGAAATGCTACTAGGTAATACAAACTGGAAACCAACAGAAAGGAGAGATTAATCATTTGGATAAATGTCTTTTAATTTCGGCGAAAACATGTCTTTAGATTTCAAAAACATGATCTTGGATAAAATAATTTTTTTAAGTGATCAGCTATCCTATGGGTCTGATTATTATTATAACCAGGTCTGGGGGGCCAATAATCTCTAAACACAATTTTGGGGGAGAGAGTTCCATAAATAAGGCAGGTCCACATTGTTAGTGAAACTGGCTTTTTCAAAAAGTGAAGGGATCTACTCTGGCCAGGGCGGCTTTGCAGGCCCGTGACATGGTCACACACACAGCCGGGTACTTGGATTACTGCCCTGCTGTCACTGTCTTGAAATCCTGAATATTTTTTGAACAAGAGGCCAGCATTTTTATTTTGTATTGGGTCCTGCCAATTAAGAACCCAGTCCTGGCTCTAGGATCCCATCACTTCTCTACGTGTTGCCTTTATGAGGATGTGGAAGTTCCAGGTAATCGCTCTTCTTCCCTGGTTGACCCCCAAGCTCGTTTTAAGACTGTAGATCAGACAGAATTATACAAGTCTACCACAGTCACACTTGCTCCAGGATCTCATTGGGCTGATTCAGAGCAAGTCCACAACCTTAGGAAGAGGCAGAAAGGGATACCATTTGGGAAGTGTTTTATGTTTTACTATTGGGCTTTATTTCCCACATGGGTAAGGGACTTCGGAGGAGGAGGCTGGGAGGACTAGGAAGAAGATGAAGAACATTTTCAGAATTGGATAGAGTGTGCTCCCAAATACCATATATATTTAGGTGCAAGTTCAGGAGGGTGCCTAGAAGCTCATTCATA
This sequence comes from Enhydra lutris kenyoni, assembly GCF_002288905.1. Taxonomy (NCBI): domain Eukaryota; kingdom Metazoa; phylum Chordata; class Mammalia; order Carnivora; family Mustelidae; genus Enhydra; species Enhydra lutris. Next base: position 3,949,757 of record NW_019154123.1, read on the forward strand.
CACCACTTAGATATCTCTGACCCCCACTTGGGAGCCACTGAAATAAAGAGTGAATTGGAAAGAAGTGAAGAATACGGGAGACCAAGCAGTGCATCTGTTACTCAAAGCATTTCTGTGCAGCAGGTTAAATATTATGAATACTGTATCTTGGGGACCACTGCCCCTCTTCTCAAGAATTTGAGTTGTGTTAGGGAGAAAAACCCTAAGACAGGAAGAAAGTCTGAAATGGATGATTTTACTGAGCTCCAAATATCTTTCTTTAAATCTTCACTTTAAACCAACTCAAGACATCTGTTTTCTAGATTACTTGGGTCAGTTATTTTGTGCCCTTCCACGCTGAAATGCATAGTTACCGATTTATTATCAGGATTCTCTAAATTTAACTGGGCAAGAAGCCAATGCATTTTAAGTTTTCTAATTCTCAAATGTTTTACAGAGAAATGCACCAGAATAGCTCCTCAGCTGCAGCCCAGGAGTTAGCAGACCCCAGGTGTTTTGTGCATTAATTACTAAATCTCATCTAGACCCAAATTCAAGATCCTCATCTGGACTGAAAGGAGGGGGGTGGGCAAGCAGAAGGAGACAGAGCCAAAACATGCTCAAATCTGCTTAAACTCTTTGAGAGGAGCATAAATTTCTAAATCTCTTTTAGAAGTTTGGTATGCAACATTTCACCATCAACAAAGCCAGGTCTTAGCTCTGTCATAATATGCGGGTTGATGACCATGTACATCATCATGGCAACTCTGCATATCCCATAATTCAAAAGCCTTCCACAGAACCCAATAATCATCACACACTTATATTACTTCATAATGCTAAGGAGGACCTAAATTAGAAAAGAAAGAAAAAAAATGTCTATCCACAATTTGTTGCACTTTTTCCAAGGAAATTTAATTCCAGGCTCATTCTAGGATTTTCTCACCGGCATCTCTCTCTTGCTTATGTTATAGGTGGTTACATCCTGAATCCAAATTGAAAAGGAAGAAATCACAGAGGATGTGGGAGCAGAAGGGAACTGAGTCGGGCATTTACATTTAGGTCTTCAGGAGTCTGACAATTATGGAATAATGGGTATTTATCTGATACAGTCTTCTGCTTCTCCTCACCACAGACACTGCTTACATGGTACAAAAATCTCGCTCACAGTTTATTGAGAAAATACTGCTGAAGTTTCAGCTCTCAAAATGCATTCTGTCCTTGTATTCTGTCCTCCAGGCAAAGATCTGACGTGCAGTATTATCCCAAATACACAGCATCTAAATAATGACATCATCAGCGAAATAGTTTAGAGCCCGCCGGCCCTCAGTGTGGGCCCTCTGTGTACTCACACTTAGCCCGGTTCCCCAGAGCTAGTGTTCTCTTTCACCTCTGTGCCTTTATCCATGCTGTTCCCTATGCCTCGAAAGTTCTTTCCCTGCCTTGTTCACCCCTGCTTATGCTCCAAGATATGCCTTATGCTCAGGTGCCTGGGAATCCCCATCATACCAGCACATGCTCTGCTGTAACATTTATGGTACAACATCATAACCATCAATCCTTGTGTCTCTTTCTTCCTGGAAGCAGGAGTCCTTGGAGGGCAGTATCTTAATCATCTTTGTGATGGAGCGTATGCAACTTTCATAGTAAAAAAGTAACATGTTGCAAGTTATTTTGCTTTTTAAATATCATATGGATGCTTCAGTGGAGAAGGAAGGGGGAAAAAAAGATGAGCAGAGAACCCTAACCACCAAAACTCTTTAAGTATAAGGGAAAGGAAGGCAGAATTTATATTTTCAATTGTGAGGCTCCAATATCATAATTCAGACAGCAATTCTAACTTCATGATTTATCCCCACCTCCCTTCTTTCTTTTTCCAAATTAGCAAGAAATAGGCTCAAACTTCACCCATAGCTCCTCTTTCTTGATCTTTCAAATTAAAGTTGCTATATAATGTCAGCACAGTGCCAGGATTTGAAATTAAATAGGTCTCCAATGTAAAAGGTAAAGTTCTTCTAAACCACATGAACTTGCCTGCAATTAAGCACACATTATAGCTTCCACCTTAGCACCGTGCTATATAAAAACCCACTCCTGGGACGCCTGGGTGGCTCAGTTGGTTGGGCAGCTGCCTTCGGCTCAGGTCATGATCCCAGCGTCCTGGGATCGAGTCCCGCATCGGGCTCCTTGCTCGGCAGAGAGCCTGCTTCTCCCTCTGCCTCTGCCTGCCACTCTGTCTGCCTGTGCTTGCTCTCTCTCTCTCTCTCTGACAAATAAATAAACAAAATCTTAAAAAAAAAAAAAAAAAAAACCCACTCCTGGAGCTACCGCTGTGTTGAGGACCTTAACGTCTGTACTTTCTGTGCCCATTTTATAAGAGATAATTTGGCAGAACACACACAATTAATTTTTAAGTGTTACTTCTCTGCTTTTCCGTTTCATACCTGACTTTGGTTGATAAAGAAGAGGAGTAGTCTTTTGGTTCCACTGGAGAGAAGGGGGAGAATAGGCCCAGCAATAAAAGAGGTACCTGCCAATTAGTCAGATTGTTCTCCAGTTTTCAATTAAAGGCAGCCTAATGGATGGAGGGGGACCCATTTTATTTTCCCTAACAGAGTCCTTATTTTTAAACTCTTAGCTTCATTTTCCAAAATTGCTAGCTTTAGACAGAAGAAACATATATCTTGAGTGAAAAGCTCTACGTTCTTCTTCTGTTTCCTGTATCCAAATGATATCTCTCTCCCCAGTGGCTACTTCCCATTTGGCTTCACAAAGCTCTGTTGCCCAGGATGGGTTTGCTAATGGACAGCAGTCCCCAATGTCGTACCCCATTCTGGAAGATGGGGGGGTTCAGATCTGGCTGCCCAGACCAGTGAGGCTCATGTGAGAGTCTTGGGGGGGTGCTGCCTATTTTTGCTCTCCTCAGGTGACCATCCTCTGGAACTTTACTTACCCTCCTCAGTTTCTTCAAAAGGACAGGAAGAGAGAACTTAGGAGGCTGTGCTTGTATTGAACCCATCTGAAAGAACTTGCCTCTCTTAAGCATTGGCTTGTGCATGGAATTTGGGAATTATTTCCCTTAGATCAAACAGGAGTAAAAATTTCCTTGGACATGGCTGGCCTTCTTCTTTGGAACACACATGTTTCTAGGATTGAAACTTTTATCCAGAGTTTCCTCAAATGAATAATTAGGAGATGTCCACAGGCAGGTGTTGGAAAAAGAGATGGGCCTCCATCAATCATGATCAAGCTATATTTAACCACCAAAGGACTAAATGACATTTTGTCAATAGTTTAGCAGTTTTGTTTCTGTGGGACAGCACAGTCCCTCGACCTCGGGGATTTGTGGGGGCAATTCTCTAGACTGCCAACAGGATAAATCCTTCAGGATTGGACCAAACACCCCTTCAGGGCTGGAAAAGCAGTGATAAATCGCATGATCCTGGTAATTTGAAAATTAACGTATCTATGGGGCGGGCTGGGGGGAGACCTAATGATAACATACTAATTCCTATTTGGTTTTTTTTTGTTTTTTTTTTTTTTCCTATTTGTTTTTAACATCACCTGAAGTTTACTTGGTTCAGACCAAAGACGGCTGCAAGAGACACATCAGGACTGAGCATGACACCTTAACGGGCATCAGAACAGACCTTGTGAAAATACCACGTGGTGACACAAAAATGTTTGAATCCTGCCAAGAAAACAGAAAGGGCTTTTAGGAGCCCCTCAGAAGGAGATTCTGAATTAATCTGTAATTTTAGGTTTCCTAATGGCTTTTATGAGCTTGCTTACCCAAAGTCTTTCAGAGCATCATCTCTTTTAATTTTTAATTTTTATCTGTGTTGTGCTCCAAAAATAAGCCGATCTGAATCATTGCCCCCTCATCTTGTTATCTTAATGGGGGAAGGATAGAGTATCATGCTGGCCATTCCGCATTAGGTGTCCTCATTTACAGATTGAAAAAAAAAAAAGTGCCGGACATAAATTATTTAAAATCTATTGTATCAGTGTGTGTTCTGTAAGCATTCACTACCGGCAAAGCAGACAGATTATTTTTCACTTTTAATTGTGTTGATACCTTATCTGCTTTGTTGAAAGTAGAGAGTGGTATGTGAAACCACCTCACACGCTGAGGAACAGAGAAGTGATGGGGTCTATTATTTAAAGCCAAAGTAACCCATTTAGTGGAAGTAGCTTTTAACACACTGCTAAGGAAGAGAAAACCTGGAGTTGCTATTTACGTTTGTAATGTGTGTCTATTACCGTGTCAAACATGAGTGAGGGTAGGACACAGCCGGCTTCCTTAGAGAAGCTCCTGGCCAAGGAAGTCCGTGACAGCACGCACTTCACACCAGCATCCAGGCACAAAGGCCCCATTGTGTGTGAGTGGTGGGCGGGGGTGGGGGGGTGGGAGGGGTGGGGGAGTGGATATCACCCCCGCATTCCTCTGCCCTCTGCCCTCCACTTCTCAGGTATGTGGTAAAAAGCAACATAAGTCAGATGAGATCATCTCTAGGTACTCCTGAAGACACTGTCTTAAAAAAAAAAAATACTCAGGGCAATGAAAATATATTTAGATAATAAAATTATTAACCTGTGATTGGCACCTGACTGCAATGAAATCGTACACAGGATACAAAGATTCATTATCAGAAATTCAAAGTAAGCTCTAATACTTCTCCTCCCTTTTGACCCCCAAAGACCTTCATTGAGAAATGACCACAGGTAGGGGTGCTTGTGTGGCCCAGTCGGTTGGGTGTCCGACTTTTGGTGTCAGTTCAGGTCACGATCTCAGGGTCGCGGGATCAAGTGTGGCATTGGGCTCCACACTCAGCAGGAAGTCTGCTTCTCTCTCTCTCTCTCTCTCTCTCTCACTTGCTCTCAAATAAATAAATCAATCATTAAAAAAAATAATGAAATGACCACAGGTAGTAAATATGTTAGTATGTTACCAAAAAGTATCTTACCCTCATCTGAATTTAAAATATTCCTTCAAAAGACAGCAGCTTGGAGTTCACATGGGTGAACCTCCAGGTGAGCGGAGGTATATACAGATAATGACTAGCATTGTTCTGATGTAGCTTACTACACTGGAGACTCATCACGCTTTAGCTCTTGCATCCTCCACACCAAATCTAGTACCTTACCCAGCTTTCAGTAAATACCTGCTCCTGTAGATGGCTGGAGGGTTGATGGGGCAATGACTCAGTTTGCCAGATATCCTCTGCCAGAATAGCAGATGGCTGAAGAGACAAACACCCAAGTGCAAGTCCAAAGGGTGGTAAGCTAGTTGACGCTCTGCCTTTATCTGGCTTCGGGCCGTCGGAGCAAACTGCGGAACTATCCTGCAGTTCCATTTCACACAAGTGAAGTTATCTCTCTACCTTCTAGCGCTGACATTTACGATTTCCATGTGTCTGAACGAGGAAACACACATCCCTCTGTCCCCACTATGAGCCTCGGGTCTGTATGTTTTGTGGGACATGTCTGGTTTGGTAAGAAGCAAAGAGATGAAGAGAGCCGAAGTTTCCCAGATATGGGCCCTTTTCCCCCAGAGTCAAAATCCAGCAAACAACTCCCAGCAAAACCACAGTCAATACCAGTCCACAAACACAGACCGCATCACATGTGATACTTGTGAGTTACACTTCCACACCACCGAATATAATCGGTGACAACCCACGCCAGTGCGAGCCCAAAGTTGGCCACCACGCTGCACTTACTCTCCAAGTCCCACCACCCCGATCAGGTGTGCACTTGAAATTGAACTCCTGACCTTTCCAGCAATTATCCCCGGAATCTAGACAGCCCCGTCATCACCTCAAGTCAGTGGATGAGAGGAGCAGAGCCAGGAATGTTCTGCCTCTGTTCCCGAAGGGAACCGGAGTGAGGGAGAGGTTCCTGCCTTCCTTTCCATCTGGTTTTTCCAATAAAAGGGAAAAAATAAATGGAAATGAAAAGTATACAATTAAAAAAAATTACATTTAACTTCCTTTTGCTAATGTCTGTAAGATGATTTTTGGCCTGGCAGGAGATTCCAGATGGGCCGTATAATGAATATAATTTAATACGAAAAACCGGAGTTCAAAGAAACACATTTTTCCAAGTCAGAAGGTTGTCTCACACTGTTTAATGCAAAACACCGGGACAAGACATTGCATTTCTTTTCTTACTGCACACTAGCCTTTAAACCTAATATCAGTGTGGCCAGACCCGAAGCCATCAAAACCAGAGGCTGTCACTCTCCGAGATGGGGCCGGCACCGGAGCACACTCACCCAAAGGGCCAGAGACCACTAACCATGCAATGTGTTTTCCTCCGGGGTCTCAGAATTTATACCACCAATTAAGGCCATAATGAGTGCCCCAAGTTGACTTCCTAGGAGCAAGAATTAATTAAGCACAGTATTTCTTAGTAAAGAATGACATTTTTCCAAACGAGTTCTATAAGGTAGCCATATTTTCTGATAGTACAGGGCTTCCATGTACAATCCTTAATTGTTAACACAAATAGAACAATCCAGCAACATGGCTTAGTTTATGTTTTTAATTTGACAATAAAAGAAAGCAATCTTTAACTTTTATCCTTATTTTGGGGGCAAGGAGAATGTTTTGAGCATACTGCACATATGCGAAGCACAAAATTATTTACATTAGTAATACAGTATCACTTCTTTGAATGATCAACATCCCCACGAGAGAAGGAAGGCAGCGCCGGTATTTATAATCTCGTTCTCACCTTTCAAAAGCGAATAGTTGGGATTTGAACCTATTTGCTCCCCATATCACTTATGTTCCCATAAATTTTGTAGGGAGTTAAAAAATAACAACAACAACAACAACCCCCCCACACACACACAAAGGTTACAGATACGTTTTATTAACTACACCTTAGGTAGTCCAATCTAGAGGCTGGCAGACTCCTTCCGCAAAGGGCCAGATGCAAACTTCCTAGGCTGTGTGCTTAAATACGGTTTCTGCCACGTCAAAGTGGCCATAGACAAGTCATAAATGATGGGCCTGCCTGTGTTCTGAGAAAACTTTATTCATAAACAGTGAATTTGAATTTCATAGAATTTTCATGCATCATAAAATATCCTCTTTTTAAAATTTTTTTTCCCCAAGTTTTAAAATGTAAAAATTATTCTTCGCTTTTGGCCTACAAAAATAGGTGGCAAACCAGATTTAGCCTGTGGGCAGTCAGTCTGGCAACCACTGGCCTCACACATGTGTGTATCTTTAAGGGATCTGTAAGGTTGGAGAAAAACACCATCTCCGTTTCTCACTCTCACTCACGGACACACATGTATATACTGTCACACACAGATACACCTCAGCTGTCCACATCACGGTCTCTGAAACCACTAATGTAGTATAGCAAAAATGTGGTTTCAAGCATGTGTCTAGACCTGTGAACCAGAACGTGAAGAAAATCTCAGCCTTGAAGAAACATTAGCAGGATGGTAGGAAAAAAGAGACCTCTCTCTTCCCACCCTTTCTCGTGGAGAAAATTCCCACCCTAAATTACATCTCATGTCCTCGACTCCTTTAAGGAGTTAACGTAGCCAGCACGGGTCTGCAAATCCCTGCAGCCTACTTGCCAATTAATGTATTTAACTCTAAAGAGCAGGGGCTTTTTAATTTAGCTCATCCATCACCAACAGAACATTTTGGTAGAAAATATTAGGATTTCCAAATAACTTTATAGCTCTGTAAATTGCCAACATACCATCTGCAATTGAATTAACATTTATAACCAAACCGAAATAATAAATAAAGCAAATTACGCTGCAAATATTCGAGAGTGCCCAATATGCACTTGAGGACGATAATTAGCATTTTATAATCACGCTTCATTTTCTTTATCCAACTCCCTGTCACATTAATGATAAAATATTTTAAACTGTGCTCTATCAGCAAATGGCAGTACAATCTCTAGATTAGCCATTAACTAACATGGGGAATGAAAACAGTTTGTGCTGCTGGCATTACATATCCAAAGAAGTTTTACTCATAATCACATCCTCCAGTCTCCCTGGCTCTTATCTCTGTGATTTTTTTTTCCCCACACTACCTAAACAAGGCCTAGAAAGCCAATGCTTTCTTTGTACCATCCGAACCCGAAGCACCACCAGAGCTGAAGGTGTGTGTTCTCACCGGCAAGAAAAAGGAGAAACGTGATTTAAACACTCATTATGCTCATCTGATCTAGAAAACTAGAAGGGTCTGTCTAGAGGTCAAGAAGCTTAAGTCACTCAAATGGAATAACTCTGGTCCTCAAATAATTCTTTCTGAACTTCTCTCTCATTATGATCTGAAGTCCTTGACTGTGGTATATGTAGTTTTTTAACCCCCCAGCTTCGAATAAAAATCAACTTCCCTAAATAAATCAGTGAGGAGCAAACAGATGTATTTTTTACCAACTAGGCTTTCTACCAATTAGCAAAATTTCCCCAAAATTACTCATTATCTTCCTCCAAAATCACTTCCTTTTTATAAAAAAAAAGTTTATTTATTCTAGAGAGAATGAGAGAGAAAGCATGAGCAGGGGGAAGGGCAGAGGGAGAAGGAGAATCTCAAACAGACTCCCCATTGATCGTGGAGGGTGATGCAGGGCTCAATCTCAAATGACCCCGAGATTATGACCTGAGCCGAATCAAGAGTCTTGACGTTTAACCGATGGAACCACCCAGGCACCCCCAAAATGGCTTCCTTATAACTCTATCCAGATGCTTTCTTGATTCTCTTCTTTTCTGTGGCTCCTCTCCCATTTGCATTGGCATTTCAGGGTTTTCTCACTGTGTGTGATGTCCACATCTCTTTGGTACAGTGCTGTACTGGCTAATACCATAGCCACTAGCCACATGTGGCTACCAAGCACCGAAATGTGTTTGGTCCACACTGGGAGGTGTTCTAAGTGTAAAAGTAACTGCAAATTTTGAAGACTGGGTGTGAAACACAATGTAAAATCTCTCCATGGTTTTATATTAATTGTTGAAATTGATAATATTTTGGAGAGCGAGTTACTAACACATTATTGAAATTAACTTCACTTGTTCCTTTCCACTTTCTTAAAAATGTGGCTACTAGAAAACTTAAGTTACATATCTAACTGGTATTTGTGGCTCCTATTCTATTTTTTACTGGGGAGGGCCGGTCTAGTGGGTCCCAAATGCAATGATGCCTGAAATTTTTTGTTGAGTACTAGCTCTGCTGCTGACCAAAATGATTATTATTAAAAGGCCAAATCAAGTAAAGCTTTTGATTAAATAAACCTTGCATGAGTCCCATCAGGCAACTCTAGACATTTCAAAGAGTGGTGAGCCTGGCCTCATGTGGTGCCTCACCATATTTTTACTGAGATACAGGTTTGACTAGCCAGACGTTTGCTTGGAGATAGAGGGAAAGTGGGGATGATGCTGCGGGCTGCAGCATCCTCATTGGTCCAGGTCCTACAGGAAAAATGAGGGGTCAAAGCCTTACCGTGGAGGTAGTCTAGTGGTTGCAGCCTTGCGTCCTGCCCGTTCGTCTGGTTTAAAGGCCTCTTCCTGCTATTAATTAAGCGATCTTAGACAAGTCACATAACCTTTCTGTGTATTGTTTCCTTACCTTTAAAATGGGGATAGTAATGTTTTCTATTGATGGGACTGTTATGAAGATTAAATAGTGGACACGAGTGGGGAGCCTCAAACAGTATCAATGTTCACAGGTATGAACTGTTGTCATTTTGACTTTTATTAGTCATAACTGGAAGGGTAGACAGAAGCTTTCACAATGCAAATGGAAGTGGCAAAATGTGCAGGAGAAGCTGAAACCAAAAATAAGTGAGCTCAAGAAAGCCAGGAAGCTGGCTGTAGGTGGAGCTTGGATAAGAGTCTGGGAGGTACACAGGTACAGCAAGGTGAGGAGGAAAAGGACGCTATCCTGCTAGGATCCCTTCCGTGAGCCCTGCCCGTCGCTAGCTCACAGGCTTACATAGCAACCACAACTCACAGGATGCACCTGCCTAAGTGAGAGAATGATGTGTTGTTCGTTTTAATAGTTATGGATTTCCGTCTCAGGTTATAAAAGCCAAGTACATGCTGCGGGTTTTGGGACTAGCTTTTCTTTTATTCTGTGAAAGCTTTCCATAATAGTTTTATGCACAGAAATTATTTAAAAATTTAATTCTTTTACTCTCATCCAGTGTGTCTCCTTAGCATCTAAAGCAGAAGTTGCATACTCCTAATCTGTAAGCTGAGTTGAGTCAAAAGACATGTGTACTTTTGGCTGAGACAGGGGTGGCCAGCACAGACTTAAAAAAAATTTTAAGTGCATTCCCAACATTTAAAAAGTAGGAGATTTCAATTACAGAAAAGATTGACTTGATGTTTCTCCCTAGCATTTTTCTTGACCAATTGTTGTATGGTCTGAGTGTTTTTCAGTAGGGAATGTCTAGAGGGCCAGAAAAGACCTTGAAAAGTCCCCAAGTAAGAGAGAGATTCACTTGAAATACTGGAAATCCTGGTAAAGCTAGTCCCACATTCTCACCAGGCAGGAACTCTCAAAATGTAGCAGCCTGGGAGTACAGCCTTGGACAATTACCTGGGAGCATCCCCTGAGAGCTGGTTAGACATGCAGATTCTCAGGCTCCATACCAGACCTCCTGAACCTGAGACTCTGGGGGTAGGCCCCAGCAATCTATGGTTTAACAGGCCATCCTGGGGAGTCTGATCCATGCAAAAGCTTAAACTCCACTCACCCAGGGCAGCAATCAACGAGAAGACAGTGGTTATCTTGGTCATACCCCCCACCCCTCTCTATCATCCCAAATTAGACCGCATCATTCACTTCCCTGCCTGGCCCTCCTGATAAGGCACCTGAATTCTCAACTCCAACTGTAAAACTAACTCCCCTGAGAAAATGTGAATACAACATCTTAATGAGGCTACTTTTCATAGAAAACGATCTGGCATCGTTTTATCCTAACCTTAAACGGACTGGAATATGAACTTTTATGATTAGAACTACACGGAACAGGACCCAAATGCATCCTTGCCATATGTGCAGGAAGTAAAGAATCAAAGAATTTCAAAGATGAACATTAGTAGCCTCAATTATCATTTGAATCTAACATGGCTCCCATTGCAGGTGGAGGATTCCTTTCCTGTAAAAGGAAAGAGAAAGGGAAAGAAGCTGGGGCCCACTGACCTGGCCCAGGAGCTATGCCTTGCCTGGAAATTGTAAGAAGCGACAGTGTCTTCTTCATAGAGCTGTTGTGAACGTTATATATGTCCAGCCAGCACACAGGAAGCACTAGACAAGTGCTTTTCTCACCAAAGAAACATTGGGTATATTCAGTGCAGTGTTGATCCCTCAAAATAATTCTAGCATTCTGATGGTATTATCCTCATTCTACAGAAGATGAAACTAGGTTTCAGTGAGGGGAGGCAAGGATACATGAACCCAGACCACCTGAGTCCCAGCCAGATGGAAATCACAGCTCAGGCAGAGGGGCTGCAAACCATCCCAGGAACAGCAGCAACCACACCACTGCAATACTCCATCTCGCCAGGACTGCCCCCCAGGTGAGGGACACGCAGTTCTCTTTTCCAGGGGAATACTACCAGCCTTTCATTCTTCAGGGATAATGGCCAGTTTGCGGATCATTCAAGTTCTTTTCTAGCTTCCTGGTCACTGCACTGCTGGTAAGGCATAGAGCGGAGAGGGTAAGAAGCTCCATCGGCCTACCTCACTTCATGTTGCTTTTATTCAGAACACCCAGAAGGGGAGGGGTTGAAACAGACAGGGTTTAAGAGGACCTGGGGATTCGGTGATCAGTGATAATTCAGCCTTCCTCACAGTAGATAGCAGAGGCGTGGCAGCTGGTAACCCGAGGAAATGTTTTGGCTAAGAAAGAAATTTGAAGACTTCTAAGATCTCACAACTCGCCCAACAAGCCAGCCATGAAACACCCTTCCACTGTTCTACAGATCTCCTCAAAATCCATGAAATGTACTACTTAAAAAAGTCGTTGCAAGTGTTTATTTATGCAGACCGGAACGAAATTCCGCAGCACAACTCACAAGTTTGTTTAAATTTTAAAGGGGAACAAATTAATAAAGTTTGAGGAGGGTTAATCTAATTTGTAAAAAAGGAAAATAAAACAGCCAGAAAGGAGCACGGACTGCCGAACACTATGCACAGCAAAGCATGTAAACATACAGTATATGCATTATAAATACAATAAAACACCTCTCATTTCAGAATACGGTATTCATACTGAAACTAATGAGCACATGGTGATGGATTCAGTAAGTAATTTTTAAGTAAATACCCATGCATATTTTCTCACTGCCCTTCCCTTGACATACTGTACTTTACAAAAAAATCCATGTCGCAGTTCAAAGAGGAAAAGAAAGTTTTTTAAACAGGCCAGCCTTGGAAATATGTACAGAATTTATGCATGTTTCAAGCTCTCACTCATTCTCCTTTGCCAGAGGGTGTAATTAAAGGCCCACAGACAACTTCTAAACTGAGGCCAAAGAGAACTGCAGAAAAAGTCAGTGGGAGTTCAGCACCCTGACCAGGCACAAGAATAGCTCGCCCAAAAAGGAATAAATAAGTATCCTGGCAAGGAGCATGGAGAAGCACAAGGATGAGAGCATCAAGCAAGAGAACCCACATTTAGTTAAAAAATAAAAATTCATTCAGTGGCCTAGAATCGAGAAGATAATCATTATATGATCGGACACAAGCCAGGGGAGGCCAAGGGGCCAGAACTGGAGGCCATTCCCTGGGAGATGAGCTGGCCATCTGTTTCGCGATAGCTGTTGGAGCTGGGGTCGCACTTGGGTCTTCTGGTAAGTTCTTTCCCTCTCTGTTGTCCTAGACATTACTACACCCTAAGTGTATTTCATTTTTCCTCATTACTTGGGAAGGAAGAAGCCACTCACAGCAGCTTAAAGGTGACCTGCCAGGTAACTCAATGACTAACGTCCTCAAATGCAAGATTGGTGGTAGGAATCCACTGTTCCCCTGGTCTCTCTTGGTTGCCACCTGTTTTTCAAGGTGAGCCATGAGCCTTGGTAGTCTACAAAGATGCACATTTTCCCCACAACAGGGTCCTAAGAGCAATTCACTCATGCCATCTGGCATCCTACTAAAGAGTCTGTGGTTCAAAGCAAAACCAAAGGTGGCCACAGGGACATCTCCCTTCCTAGCAGCTCTTCTAAAGTGACCCATTAAAGTGCGTCTGTGACCACTTTAATCAATAGAATTTGATGGGATGCCTGGGTGGCTCAGTCTTCAAGCATCTGCCTTCCACTCATATCATCAGATGATCAAGTCCCGAGTCAGGATCCTTGCTTGGCAGGGAGCCTGCTTCTCCCTCTGCCGGCTACTCCCCCTGCTTGTCTCTCTCTCTCTCTCTCTGACAAATAAATAAATAAAACCTTTTTTTTTTTTTTTTAAATTAATAGAATTTGACAAAAAGGACTTAATGGAGCTTCCGAGGCTAGGAAATAAGAGGCCACACGTCTTCCACTTGGCTTTCTGCAGCCCTAGCTTTTGGGCCACCGAGCCTCCTGTAGTAAGTCTGATAACTCCAAGACTACCATTCCGTGAGGAAGCACAGCCCAGCAAGAAGCCTCAGGTCTGTGTTCTGCTCAACAGCCCCAGTCAGTGGTCAGCATCGACTACCAGGCACATCGCAGAAGCCACCTCCCAGACATGGAGACACTGTTGGATGCCAGAGCTTCTCAGCTGAGGCACCAGAGCACAGAGCACAGACAAACCATCTCCGGTGTGGCCCGCCTGAGTCTTTGTACCCATAGAATCTGTGAACAAAAAGGAAAAGCTGTTCTCTGCCTCTAAGTTTTGTGAAGGTTTGCTAGGCAGTGAGGATAACTGGAACATACCCCGTCTGGAGGCTTCAGGATCATTTTAACCCTATACAATTTTGACCTCATTCATTTGGTTTAGAAGTTAAACCCTAAAGAAAAAGGCATTGTGCTCTCTTGTCTTACCTTTACACAGTAAAGTTATATAAAGCCGGGAGATACTGTATTTGAAAATCCTCCGTAAACTGTGCTAGCTCTGTACTTACAGGATTTAACATTTCGTAATGAGAAAACTATCTGTTATTTCACTGGTGTATATAACAAGGGGGGAAAGACCAATATTTGAAATTCAAAACCAGTTCAACCTGAGGCCAAGAAGTGACCTTAGTAATTGATAAGAAAACAGTCACCTTGGCTGACACCAAGAGACCATCTTATCAGGTGGCAAAACCAATCCAAATGTTGAGCTTGCATCATCTTTTTTTTTTTTTTTTTAAGATTTTATTTATTTGACAGAGAGAGAGATCACAAGTAGGCAGAGAGGCAGGCAGAGATAAAGGGGGAAGCAAGCTCCCTGCTGAGCGGAGAGCCTGATGTGGGGCTCGATCCCAGGACCCTGAGATCATGACCTGAGCTGAAGGCAGAGGCTTAACCCACTGAGCCACCCAGGTACCCATAAGATGGCTTGCATCATCTTATCCCATGCCAAAAGGGAGGGCAGCAATGGACAGCAGGACAGATGGGGCGAGCACCCCTGCATCACTGGAGTGCTCAGGGGAGAACGCTGCTAAAAATAAAAATGGAACGGATGAGGATGCCTACTGAAATTGTCATTCTTCCTTTCTTGCCTATGAGGACATGCTCAGCCAACATTATCCTAAATGTCTTCTCCTCCATCTGCCCTTTAGCCTCTGCCCTGTGGTAACTTAGACCTACCACAATCTTTGGGTGTGAATGAGTTCTAATCCAGTTTGCTTTTTTCCTACTGCTTCTAATTTTATTTATTATCAATGGATTCAACAAACATCACTGAATGCCTACATCATGCTGAGTTGGTTATAGGCACTGGAAATACAGAAGTAAATAAGACTCGTGAAGTCCCTATTCTCATGGTACTTACACACCAGTGGAAGAGAAAACCAGTACCTAAGTGGACGATGAAATCATTTCAAAGAGTACAAGTGCTACAAGGAAGCCCCACTCCCCCTGGGGAGCCCTGGCACAGCTGCCAACACTTCCATTTCAATGAAGACTCAACAGGCCACATTGGAGGAATGTTGATTGCACACAAAAGGAGAGCTGTAGGTCCAGGACCGGGTCTCTCACATGAAAACAGGGAAAGCAGCTGCCCTTTAACTTCTTGGGAAGTTTCCCAGACAAGCAGGGATTGATTTAAAATTTACTTATTTAAAATTAACTTTAAAAGAAAATGAGAGAGATGTTATCACCAACTTCAGAGAGAGGCAGTTTGGGATGGGACATAATTCTTTTCCTAAATCTATTCTATGAACTATGCTTAAGGAACTTGTAAATATTTTTGGCAGAAAAAAGAAATGTTTTTTGGCAGAGACTAATGGTATAAAAAGCAGAGAGCACAGACAAATAAGAGGGTTTTTACCCAAGGGGTTTTATGGAAAGCCCTTGCTAGGGGCCGAGTCTGATACTCATGGGGAGAGAATTCTTCCATGGCATGCAAATGCAACCATGTGTATAAGACAAGGGTACTGACAATCACATGAATCTGGAAAAAAGAAATAATCTGTGGCGATTCTTGAAGCAGAGAGGGGGGTAAACACTAGTTGCATACCAACATCACCCATCCTCCTAGGCACACAGTATGGCTGCATTTCTGTACTCCATCTGTATTGGGTAGGCCACAGAAGTCGTTTTCTCAGTATGGGTGTATCCAGAAGTGACAGAGGCTCCAACAAAGAGAGGGTCTTCGTGATGGGGAGGAGAGAGGTGGCTTGCGTTCTAGCAAGGCATCGGAACCTAAGATTAACCCATGCCACTTTGTGCTCCCAGATGGCTTGAAGAAAAAGAAGCAAGTGTTCCAAACGCATCAAGTTTCAAAAGAACCATTTTTTCCCCCTAACCAATTTAAATTGTTTTATATGTTCTTGTAGGCATTTCAGCTTTATTATTTTAAAATCAGTTGTTAACACTCTAAATGCTATGATACGGAAACATAACTTCTCTTCAGTTCCCCTGCTGGGCAATGGACATGCATTGAATAACTGACAAGTTCTTAACATGATTCACGCAAAGATTAGTCCCTCAGAGGTCACTATTACCTCTCATCCAATGCTCTTATTTCTCCTGTGACAGCAGAGAAAAGGAATGCTATTTCTTTTTTTTTTTTTAAGATTTATTTATTTATTTATTTATTTATTTATTTATTTGACAGAGATCACAGGTAGGCAGAGCGACAGGCAGAGAGAGAGGACGAAGCAGGCTCCCTGCCGAGCAGAGAGCCTGACGCAGGGTGTGATCCCAGGAATCTGGGATCATGACCCGAGCCTAAGGCAGAGGCTTAACCCACTGAGCCACCCAGGCACCCCAGGAATGCTATTTCTGAGGCCTAGAGCGCCTAAGACGGATGAAGCAGAATCAAATAATAAAGGAATACCTGGTCATACCTGACCTAGACTCTCTAGTTCAAAAAATACTCTTATATGCTTCTTACACCACCAGGTCCGTGTTATCAACCCTGCGAACTCTCTCAGAGCAAACATCCCACACTTGGGTATAGCAAAGGAAGTGACTTCATTCTGAGTTTGTGTCTAAAAACAAGTACCCTTGGGTGGTGACAGTTAGCCTGACTCAGGCTTGCTATGTAACTCACTATTGTATGCAGATCCCACCTGCCACGAGTTTTTATAGACATAAATACCACCTCTAGATGCGTGATATGTACATGAGATTCGGACTGTCAGCCGACAGGTAAGAATGTGCACCAAATATGCATGCAAACAGAACCTATTTCCACCTAACTCTTAAAGCAGGGAAGAATCCTTTTAGACCAAAACACAACTGAATGAGGAATTTTACATTTAATTCCATTTTGGGAAAGTAACCAGAATTCGTGGACTCAATTTCTAATACCCTCTTCCCACAGTTCCTGGTGTCGGACTGCTAACTTTCCAACTTTCTCTGTCACAACTCAACACAATAAATATACTGAAAACCGTTCAAGCATTTAAGCTTCCTGTTTTCCCGCTATCATAAACATAATATATCATACATTCATATGGAATAGATGCCATCAAAAACTTCTTATGGAATACTATGTCTATTAATTTGCTAACTTAGGGTTCCAACCAGTTGCAGGAGCATCTAACACAGCAGGACATGTCCCTGGAAACTAATAAATGCCAAAAACATGCACCCCCCCCATTCTATTATCCTGAAACTAATTCTTGATGTTAATGAGGAATAATATAAATTAGGATGGCAGTTTTCAAAAGCACTTGTTGGTTAAAAGTATGCCCAGGCTCCCAAAGTCCCCGGATAGAGCACAGCTCATCTACAATTTGCATCTGACATATGGATGTGAGAGCCAAACTAAAATTCTCGTTTCCCGGCGGAGCAGTCAGATGATCCTGCTGGGTTTGACTGATAAGGATGATTTTCACGGTGCGGGGGACTTCCCAGGCCCGTATGAATAGTGGTGTTGTATACTTAGAAGGCTGCTATTTTCAGCTTCAGAGGCACAGAGTTGCTTGATCTTTCCAGTTTCTTCCAATGTGTGTAGCCATGAAAATCCTTTAAAAAACCAAAGTAGTCTCCCTATCTCAAGAGCTTCCTACCACTCATTATTTTAAGGCTCACAGAACCTGAGAAGTCCATGTTACATGTCCAAGTTCAGAGCTGCAGCCAATATAAAGGATTTTTTTTTCCCCAGACCCAGAAAATGCCCCCATAGTAGCAGAACAGAGAGGGTCACTGCAGATTTTGCTTTTCCTTATTGGAATAGTTACTTTGCAAATCCACCCATCTCTGTTATAAACGAAGCATTACATTGAAATCCTGAGAGGGAGGAGGCAGCCGCTGTTAAAACCCAAAGGCTGCCTCAGAAGACCTGAGAATAAGTTACTAAGTTAAATTTACTCTCTATGCCTTTTTGCATTTTGACGGGGAAGCAGACGGCCTGGCAGATGGGCCACCTTGACTCTACTGACAAGTTGGAGGACAAGCTTTATAAAAACAGTTCTACCTTGTAGGCTCATGCAGCCGGCAGTTTGCTACTTTTGAAATAAAACAAAACCAACCCAAACAAAAATGCCCCAGGCCACAGCGCTGGCCACAGAGCTGGTGCCAGAAATCCGGGCAGGACGTTGCTAGCAAAGGAATGCCATCTTTTCAACATGGAACAAGGAACAAGGCTCTAATGGGGCAAGGTTGCCAGAACCCCGCTTTTCCCCTCCACTCCAGACAATGCCAGCATTGTACAGGCAGAGAGGCACACAGAGTTTCATTCCTCTCTCTGGAGTTTTTTCAGTGATGAGTTCTAGGGTCCACAGAACAAAGTTTTCCCCATTTTGGCACTGCTTATCTATCTGACACATCTAGTCGCCTCTCTGAAGTGGAAAAATACTGAACAAAAACAAAAACAAAAGACCCAGTTCACAGAAGGCGCAAGAGAAATTCCAATCTCCAGCAAAATATCATGGTAGGAGCAATTTAGGAACAAAGACACATCTAGAAAGATGTGTGATTTTCAGGCCATGAGCAGGATTCTTGTGCTTAAGGACACATATGTTTGGTACAACACGAAAACAAAGCAACTGTTTCATCTGGGGCTCCACAGACCAGACAGCAACATGTTTCTAAAGCTGGAGGAAGAATTGGCTTTGTAGGTCCTTAATGAGAGACATATGTCAGTCTCCAACAGTCTGCTTGCTGAAGGGATTTTCTGGGCTCATTCTGGCTACGTGTGATTTTTGCCTTGCGGAATCTAACCTCTGCTAAAGTCTAGCCGTACCGGGGAAGGCCTTGCCAGTCTCTCAAAATTTCAAAACAGAACATACTAGGAACATGGAGAGGCTTCGAATCATATGCTTTGAAGAGACAGTTTGAGAAGATTCAGGGAAAATTCGATGCAGAAATGTATCCAAGCTGGTTTCCACGAGAAACCACTTTAGGAACAGAATTAGATTATAGTTCAAGAACGTGGATGGCAGAACGTGGTCTCACAGACTCTTAAGTTTCCTTAAAAACTGGAGGAGGGAATAAACCCATGCCCTACTTCTCAAATTGGTATGAAGATCCAATAAAAAACCCAGAGGCAGACACTGTTATCTCTCCACTGAATTCATTGTTTCTTTCTATCACAAAGATCTGTCCCCCGCACGTGGCTAGACTACACCTCTTGTCCTTGCTTCTGGTCACGTGAGCAGTTCTTGCCGAAAGATGTATGTCACCTAAGGCCCTAGCTTTTATTTTTATTTTCAATTTTAGTTATTTATTTGAGAGAGAGAGAGCACAAGCACAGAGGTGCAGAGGGAGAGGGAGAAGCAGGCTCCCTGCTCGGGGAGCCTGATGCGGAACTCGATCCCAGGACCCTGGGACCAAGACCTGAGCCAAAGGCAAATGCTTAACCCAATGAGCCACCCAGGCATGCCCAGGTCCTGGCTTTTAAGAAGTAGCTATGTCACTTCCCCTCACGCTCTCTTTCTCATTCCCAACGATGCTAAGGACCTAGTGGATGTCAAGCTAGAACGCTGGAAAGAGCCAGACATCCTAATCCCTATGTGGAGGAGAGAAAAAAACAACCAGGAATACATACCTTGAACTGTTCCGTGAAAAAGAAAAAAGTATGAGTTATCACATATTTTGGAGTTTGGGTTTTTGTACTTCAGCTAAGCTCAGCCTAATTTAATTTCATATGTGAAAGTGCTCTAGAAGCATTAAGGAGGCAATATCCATGTAAGATCTTTTTATTGTTTCTGTAGGCTTACACAGGTCTGCAGGTGGGAGCGAGGCAACTAAAAGAGATGGGGGAGACTAGGGGCTCATCATAGCTGTGCCCTCATGAAGAGAACTGAAGGGGAGTAGAACAGGATGCCCTTGCCAATTTCACTTCACGTTACTTTTTTCCAAGCCTTCAGCCAGGAGAAGGAAATACAGAATTGAAAGCTCTCTATTTAACCTCTCCAGTAAAAGCTTTAGAAAGAGAAAAGGCTGAAACATTCATTTCCCAGAAGTAACTAAATCATCACCTAGGATGGCGTAAATTTGATTTAAGCAGAAATGATTTTCAGTCATAATTTCTATCACTCTCAGGAAACCCTGAAAGTATACTTTTATTTCCCTGACAAAAATACATTTTTGTTTTTGTTTGGTGTAATTTTAAGACATGGTCACAATTCATTTTTAGATGACGGTCCCTAGGAATTTTTAAAAGCAACTTCTTTTGCTCCCCTCCCCTCTATTTGCTTTAAATCAGAAAAAAAGAGTGTTGATTTTTGGTGATTTTTTTTTTTTTAAGTTGACCAAAACATGAAACAGGCACTTGAGACATCACTTACTGGGAGGTAAGCCATTTTCAAAGCAACAGATAAACTATGAAACAGTTCTATATGACAGACCTTTAGCTTGTCTGATGTAACAAAAATGGCAAATGAACATGCTCCAGAGATTTTTAAACAACAAGCAAAGTAGACATTTCTTTTTTTTTTTTTAAAGTATGGATTTCAACAGGCGTTTATGAACTTTAACCATTAGAAAATTTATAAACCATTTAAAACCACTAAATTAAATGTATTGTTTTCACCAAGCCAACATGAGAAAAAAAAAAAATACAGGCTTGCAGACTAATTCAAAATTCACCCTCCACTTCCTGTTTATTCATATGCCAGGGGAAAAAAAAAAAAGACTTCTCTGCATTTTCAACCAAAAGTGATTTCTCAATGTAGAACAACACTTATCCAGAAGAAGGAAAGTGTTTTCTCCTTTAGTAGGATCTATTACTGGGAAAAGCCAGATTGCCATTTCAGCTGTCTTGATGTTTCTCCACACGGAAGTAGTTTCTAGACGTTGAGATTTCTATTTATTTTAAAGCACTAAGAACCCACAGCATTCTTGAGTCTATCTTTACAGTTGCAAGTCCTTAAGAGTTTGCTTCAAGACAGTATCAACGACAAAATAAGCCTTTGCACAGAAGGCTTAAGCCTGTGTTAGAAGGCAGAAATTACTAAGAAAATGAACTTAATTTTGGCCATGAAAGGCCTTTTCATGTTTATAAATTTTATAAAAGTTTTCATTAATGCATCATCACCAACCCTATATAATTAGATGCAATTAATTATATAATTATATAGGATGTATAAAATTATACTATGTGCACTACTATAGAATTATATACCTGCTTATGTCATTTATTATTATATTAATTACTCTATAATTAGATCTAATTTGTGATAAAGTCATTCACACACTGAGGCCCTACTATGTGCAGAGTGCTATGGTGGACCCTAAGACTGGCCTCAGCCCTCTTGGAGTTTATAGTCTAGAAGAAGAAGCTGGTATCAAACCAATGCCTCCATAAATAATAAGTTGATTACACTGCAGTAAGTGCTATAAAGGAGAACAATAAAAAATGCAAAAGAGGGGACTCTAACCTGGAGGTTAGAGAGAAGTCTTTTTCGAGGAAATGATATTTAATGAATCCCAAGCCCTTTTAAAGCCTGGCTGATCCCCAGTTGCTTACACAGGGCTCTGCAAAACTAAGGTCTACAGAATGGATAAATTTCCATTTTTCCACATAATTCTTCATAAGTTATTCTGAGTTCCCTTGCCTTCAACTTCTGCCTCGAGTACTCCTCTCCTCTGGAACATACTTATACATCTATAAGATCGTCTCTTGTATAAAGCCTTCCCTGAACATGACAGACGGGTGAGAGTCTCCGTCTCTGCGCTCACCAAACCCCCTAGGGGTCAGAGCACACGGTACACACACTATTGGTCCTTCATGCATCCATTCAGGCCATAAATATTTACCACGTCCCTGTTATCCAACAGGCATCCATCTATGGGCTTTATAAATACCGGGATACAGCTTTGGGAACCAAATACATAAAACCTTTCCTTTCTACACCTAAAACCTGTCTCGGAAGGTGTTTAATAGATGTCTGATTAATGAGAGAATAAGTCCGTTCCCCACTGTCGGCTGATGTTAACAAGGAGAATAGCTCTTTGGGTCTACGAGGGGACCCACTTTGTGTGGTTCAAAGACTCTAATAATGAACTTGATGGCGAGTTTCACAATTTACGGTAGCTATATTACAGAATGCAGACACTGTCCAGTTTTTGTTATTGCCTTTCGCATGGCATATCGTTCTTGGGGCTCAATACCGCAGCCAAGCTCTGAACAGAAGCAAGCATCAGGGCGGCAAAGCCAGAAATGTTCTGGAGGCAGAGCTTAAGGTTCCTGTTTATCCATGCCAGTTAAAACAACAAAAAAAAAAACCCCAAAAAGAAAAACAAACAGGAAAAAAGGTCACTTTAATGGCCTTGGTCAAATAAAATCATTAAGCACATTTATAGTATTTAATAGAAGTTTTAAAATTAAGTGCAGACATCCATCTTCCTGATTACAAAACTTTTTGTGACAGAGCATACTACTTGCGGTCTCCAGGAAAAAAAACAGCCCAGCAGCCGAACACTGTCATGGAGATGAGGGCCTCCCTTCTTCAGAGGCAAGGAAAACAAAAGCAGTTGAGAAAATGGACAAAATTAGCCCTGAGGGACTGAGGGGGCTAGTGGAGTTTAAACTCTTAAAGGCTGCTTTAAATAGAAGGCTACCAACATGACCTTGAGCAAGCATTTCCTCTGTGCCCTTGTGGGTAAGATGCACCATCAAGGGTGTACCCGGGGGCTCTCCATGGGGGCTGGACAGTGGCTCCCAAATGCTAGCGTATGCATGGGAAGTTTCTACCCGTCACTGGCAAAGCAGAGAGAACAAGGACAAAGCACCATTTGGGAGGGTTCCCGTGGGTGGGTCCTGTAACCATCCCCTCTTGGGGAAGACTGCCTTGTAAGCTCTTCTTTCTTTTACTTTTCGTTATAAAAATGCCATTTCTTTTATAAAATGATCAAGAAAACAGGGTTGTTTTTCTTTTTAAATATACTCCCACCTGTTTTTAATTTGTTGGCCCATAAAACTCCAGAACATCACACACCACTGCTTCCTACCTTCTGTTTCAATGCAGCTAAAACAGTAGAATATTTTCCAGCAGGCTTAACAATTTAATCCGAGCCCTCGAAAAGACTAGCTGTGTGACCTTAGCCATGTTCCTTCACGTCTCTGAAACTCAGTTTCCTCATCTGTAAAATGGGTATCATCAAGCCTATAGAGCTCTTGCAAGAATTAAATAAGAGTATAAAATGCCCCAATGCCTGGTATAGAGAAGGTATCCAACAAGGCAGTTTTCTCCTTCCCCCTACCCACCTCTCAACTTATAGCCACACCACATTAGCAATCCCCAACAAGAAATGAGTACAATAATGAGTACAGTTTTACCATTATTTGCTGTAGGACTGGGTTCAAACTTGTGAATTTTACTTTTACAAATGTGTTGAGTCCCAGAGAAGCTAACGGACACAGCAAAGAAAGGAAGAAATAGCCCTAGATTCTAAGTATTTAGTTTCTGCCCTGAAATGTTCTCCCATTATTCACACAGCTGGTTTCTTCCAGCCCTAAGATCGCCCCCTGACTCCCAAATAAATCAGGTACCTCTCCACTGTTGTTTTTAGACCATTCTGTTCCTTATCTTCCAATTCTAAATTGTTTATCATTTGTACATTATTTATACAAGACAGTAAGTTCCAGGAAGAACATCTCCCCTGTGTTCACTGCTGCATCTCCAGTGTCTGCATAAGGCCTTGGGATATAGTAAGTGTTCAATAATTATCTGCTAAAAGATGATGGAATGGTGAATATAGGCTATTAGAAGAGACTTACACATGAAATCAGGAGTTAACAGACGACAGTATATCATCAACAGCCAGCTCTAACAGACTCATCATCCTTTTGCAAGGTGACTTTGCCACTTTTCCCTTCAAAGGTGGAGTCTGTTTCTCCATCCATCAGACTGAGACTGACCATGTCACTTGTCTGGCCAACAGGACGTGAGCAAATGTGATGCAACCAGCGGTTAGCACTTTGATGCTTTTCCTCTTACTGATGGGGACCCATCTACCACCCTGTGAACAAGTCCAGGCTAGGCTAATGGATGAGGAATGAGAACACAGGAAGAGGACCCAGTCATGTGAGGCCACCTAAACCACCCGACCCAAGATAAGCCAGCCAAGACAAGAAAACCTGCACAGAACTGTGACAAGACATGTCTATTGTTTTAAGCCAACAAGCATTGGGTTATTTTTTAAGCAAGAAAATCTTACTAAGACAGCAGCTCATAAAACACATCCCACAAACCTCTCCAAAGTAAGATGCTAGGTGCTCCTGGAAGCAGCTCACTTATAAGGAAACTGCTAATTTCTGTAACTTTGGATGATAAAGAAGTGGGAGCTCAGTGAGACTAAAGGGGTATAGTAAAAACAGACAGAGAGAGGAGTCTTAAAGCTCCCACCTTGGAGATCTGGGCAAGTAGACATCAACTTTTTAAAACACCATTTCTGAAGCAAGTGGAAAAGAAGTACTGCATTCCCCAGCCTACAGTCCACCAGAAACAACTGGCCTGGCACCTGTGGCATGAGTACTTTGGAGCATTACCTCTTAAGTTTTAGAAATCATAAGAAAGAATACATCCTCCTGTACTTTAGCAGAGCTCAGGATGAGGCCATGGGCCAAGTGTGGCCCACTGCTTATTTCTATAAATAAAGTTTTATTGGGACACCTGGATGGCTCAGTTGATTAAGCATCTGCCTTCAACTCAGGTCATGATCTCCAGGTTCCTGGGATTGAGTCCCACTGCAGGGAGGTGGGGGGATGGGGGGGTGGTCCCAGCTCAGGGGGAAGTCTGCTTCTCTCTCTCTCTCTCCCTTTGCCCCTCCACCCCCACTCATTCTGTCTCTCTCTCTCCAATAAGTAAATAAAATCTTTAAAGAAATAAAGCTTTATTGAAACAAACCCATGGCCATTGTTTGCCATATTGTCTGTGGCTCCTTTCATACTACAGTGACAGAGTTGAGTAGTTGGGACAGAGACCAGATGGCCTTCAAGCTAAAATATTTACTACCTGGCTCTTTATGGAAACCATTTGCCAACCCCCGTACTGGAGTAATCAGGGTAGATTCAGTGGAGTGGTTGGGTCTTAAACTAAATCTTGAACAAAAGAGACAGTGTTTATTTTTGGTATAAAGAAATAGAGAATTGTTAAAAGAGTTTTATAAGAAAGAGTACTAAGAGCATAACTGATGTTACATCACTGTGCAAAAGTCATTAAATTATTGATAACACCATAGACCATAACTGAATGTATATACCACTTACTATTTGCCAAGTACTGTCTATTTGCTTCATAGTAACTCATTTTATACTCGCAGCAATATTATGAAATAGACGGTTTCTTATCTCCATTTTTCCAGATGAGAACAGAGAACACAGAGAACTAAAGATGTGTGCCCAAGGTCACAAAGTTATCAAGTAGCCTAACTAGAATTCAAATCCTGGTATCCTTACTCTAAACTCCATAATCAATATAAAATATGATAAAGCCCAAAACTGTGCATAAATTATAGCTATGAGCAATGATGCGGTTTCTGAAGGACACATGAAAATCAACTTTATCACTCTCTATTGCTGAACCTTCTTGGCTAACCACAACACCTGTTCACTTTACGTACTCTTTGTCCCCTGCAAAAAACTGCCATTGCTCAGCTGGAAATCCCCTAAACGGGACATCCCAATGGTGCATCTAGTGGTTATGTTGCCATGGTAATGCTGTGTTAACACAGTAACCACTGGCCATTCCAAGAGGTGGACCATAACCCATTCATTAAACTTGAGTTTGAGAATGCCACTGTTACCTAAGAAAACAGAAGGTTCTCTATCCCAAACAATAGTCAATAAGGTCATCCTGGTCAGGACAGGCTGAAGCCACCTTGGGCATTATTTCTTATAGATATAAACTGGGTTCTCTTTAGGAGTCCTATTTTAGAGCAGGGGCTCCCAACCCAGAATAGTGATCTTTGATCCCTAGCCAAGAAATGGGCCAGCCCTTATGGTCAATCAGGGACCCATGGTATATCTGCTGGGAGGCCAAAAGGATAACATGCATCGGGCTCATTATAAACACCCTAAGTGAACAGAGGCAGAATTCCAGAAGAGAAGTTGTTTTTGATTCATTACCTTATTATCACATGGGAGAGATTACTCCTAGTAGATAATCTCTAATACAAGTAAGAGAGAGAGGGAGAGAAAGTACAAGCAGATGGAGCAGTAGGCAGAGGGAGAAGGAGAGGGAGAAGCATGCTCTCCGCCAAGCAGAAAGCCCATTGTGGGACTTGATCCCAGGATCCCAGCCGAAGGCAGATGCCTAACTGACTGAGCCACCCAGGTGCCCCAAATACGATTAACTTTTAACAGACTAATAGAACTTAAATTGATATATCTCTTTTAGAGGACATTTTGGCCATTTGTATCAAAAGCCTTAAGACTGTTCAAAGCCAATGACCCAGAAATTCTAATTCTACTAATTTATCCTAAAAAAAAAAAACAAAACAGATATACCTCAAGGCTATACATTAAAACATTACTTATAATAGAGAAAAACTGCAAACACTTTAAATGAACATGGAATTTATTAAATAAATTATGAAATAACCATAAATTACTACATTAATGTTATAACCACAAAAACTATGCAGTTGTTTAAATTTTGATCATGAAAGACTATTAAATTTAAAAAGCAGATTAAAACCAGCATCTAACATAAACTTCTATTTTTCTAAAAGCCAAAAATAATAATGCATATATATATGCACTCATAGAAAAACAGATTTAGCAGAGGTTTTCTCCCAGCATAGAACTATGGTGGTTTTAATTTTCTATTTTTTACACAATAAATTTTGCACTGTTTTAGTAACTTTTAAAAATGGTTAACGGTTATATTTAATTTTTTTTTAATTGTGTTTCTCTCCTTTGGCTATTACATTATTATACCTTGCCCTTATGGTTTTCAGTTCTGTGAATTCTACCACTATGTTTTCCCAGTAAGCCAAAATGCAGAGCAGTCTTTCTCAACAACCTAGGGGAAAGGCAGCCCATGTTTTCAGAGATCCACCCACGATACAAAAACCCTCAAATCCGACAACTGGCTGACCAGCCTTATTGGGCTTTTACTCTGATAAACAGCTACGCCATAACATGACTCTGACTGGCTTCATCAAGTTTATCAATGTTGCCTGTTCTGGTATGGGTTTTGCTGTTGTTGGGGTTTTCCTAAAAAGAGTCAGAGTCCAAAATTAAAACAAGAGGTCAAGGGAATTAGCTGACTAAGAGCTCATTAAAACAGTGTGTGCTGTACAGATTGTGAAACAGCTGAATATTGTAGGGCCTGGAGTGTGGCGGAGAAGAGAGATGCGGGGTAATTTCTTTTCCCAGGACAGAACGGGAGCAGGTAAGCGGAGTCAGAATATAACCGCATCCTGAACCGTTTCTGGACAGGACGTGACTTAACATTTTTTGAAATAAAGGAGTGTCTTTTTCATTTCACTCCAAATGATCATTAGGAAAGGGTTTATTTATATATTGCACAACAAGTGGACAAAGTCAACTTGTGTTTGGCTGCGGCTGTCCGAAATATCAGGATAAAGTTAGGTAGGTTCAGCTAGCAATCAATAATAAAAGTAATAATTAGGGGCGCCTGGGTGGCTCGGTGGGTTGGGCCTCTGCCTTCGGCTCGGGTCGTGATCTCGGGGTCCTGGGATCGAGCCCCGCGTCGGGCTCCCTGCTCATCGGGGAGCCTGCTTCCCCCTCTCTTCTCTGCCCGCCTCTCTGCCTACTTGTGAGCTCCCTCTCTCTGTCAAATGAATAAAATCTTAAAAACAAAACAAAACCATTTAAAAAAAAATTTAAAAAAAAAGTAATAATTAGACGCACAAATGTTTGGCTTTTCATCCAGCTGCCAACTGGCAGCCGTGTGAACTTTCCTGACCACCTTATCTGAAGCTACTGGAGGAAAGGACACTCCTTTAAAACAACCAACACAATCCCAGAGGCAGAGAGATGTTCCCTAAACTAGCCTCGCTCAGTAAAATAATCCATGTTTATTGCAGTGGCTTGAAAAGAGGAGAAAACTCATAATTTCCTTCAGGGGCAGAGTGACATTTCTGTGTCTGCTCAACCTCTATCTTTAAGCACCCACAACGCTCCAGACTTGAGTGTGGTGCTGTGCACTCAAGCTAGGACCCTATCCGCTCTGGGGCATGGACCATAAGGCATTCAGCGTGCCAGACTCCATGCTAAAATGACCCCACTTGTCCTTACCCTGTATTCCTGCCTCTTATAACGTGACTTTGCTGCTCCTTGCATGAGACAGTTGAATTTCTGTTCCCACCTCCCAAGTCTCACTGGCTTATGACTTACTTTGGCCAACAGAACACGTCAGCAGAGACACTGTGCCACATGTGAGCCCGGGCCTCAGGAGACCTCATGTGCCTCTGTTCTTTCTTCCAGAGCCCTGCCTGTGCAAATAACCCAGTACCAGCCCAACAGGCATGAGAGACCACAAGGGGGAGAGGCGAGACGGCCCAGCCAACACGAGCCTTCAGTAACCCCCAGAAGCAGAGCCACCTAGGGAACCTGCAGCTGACCGGAGATACAGAGCAGAGAGTAGCTGAGGGCAGGTGAACCACCCAGAGGGACCAGGCTTAAAGTGCTGCCCCACAGAACCGGAAGCTAAACGCGAGGTGGTTGTCTTGGGCCCTCCAGCTTTAGGAGGGTTTGCTACGCCGTAGTGCCCAACCAAGCCATATGCTGACAACAAATGCTAACTCTGACAAGCCAAATACAAAATGCCACGGGGCACCTGATGGGAGCACCTGTGATAATCCAGCATGCTGAAAATTGCAATGAATCATCCAATGGATCTATATATAGAACAGATCTGACCAGTTGTAGGAGGGACCCTAAAAAAGCTGTCTATCTAGGAAAGGGCTAGCTCAAAACAGCCATAGCTCCTTTGAAAAACTGTGGATGAGCTGGATTTGTTTATGAAGTCATTCTTCGTTTCTTTTCTCTCTCTCAAAAAAAAAAAAAAATAATAATAAGCAGTTCTTTCATTCAATTAAGACCGTTGGACTCGATAGGAATTGTCTAGCTTGATTCAAAGCAGCCATATCCTCTCTGACACATGTTCAGCCTCCACCACTCCATAGGCTGGAATTTTAAATCCAGCTCTCCTGAATTTATGACAAGCGCACAAGGTAGCAAGTCCCTACAGGCTGAAAATCAAACTGTAATTCAAAGGCCACAGGGCTGAGGAAACAGCCAGAAGATAAATCCCAATTTCAACCTTGGATTCGCAGCAAGTTGATTTAGTGGACTGTCAGTCATATTTAAAAATAAAATAAAACTACAAAGACAGCAGACGGCATGTTCTAAAGAGAAACAGGATGATGCTTTTCAGGACTCCTTCAAAAAGCTCTTGTTACCTGAAAAGAACTGTTCTGTTATTTTAAGGGCCCTAGAAACATTTGGTCCCCATCAGTCATTTGCAGAAGTTTCTGAGTTTTTAACTAATGAGAGAGAAGGAAGAAATGCAACCATCAAATACAACCGAGCCCCCCACAGGAGAGGTGGCATTTCAAGATGGCAAAGCAGCCTGCTTCTAGAGCTGAGCAGGTTCCCCCCACCCAACGGAGCACATGGAAAAGGAGCGCACGCTGGGTGCAGAGGTGCGGGTACTGACCTTACAGCCCTCACAGGCGCTGACTCCATAGTGGTACCCCGATGATTTGTCCTGGCAGACGAAGCAGGGTTTGTACACACGGGGGGGAGGAAGTGGAGACGGAGGGCTCGGGACCAGTTCCTCAGAGCTGGTGCTCTGTGTTTCAATTGCTGTGGTGGAGATGGGTTGGGGAGGGGGAGGAGGGGAGAAAAAAAAGAGAAAATGGGTCATTTCATTTCTTTTTCACCAGCGAAATCATAGGCCCCAGAGCCAAGTTCAGCAAGAACACCAGCAAGGACAGGCCCACAAAAACACGGGTCGTTGTCGGCCCAGCTGTGGGGACATGGACAGGATCATGGTGCTCTACCGTTCACAGAGCACGCTTATTTGCCCCTCTCCTTCGTGGTGCGTCCCAGCACTGTGAGGGACATGGTTTTCTCTCCATGCTGCCCTTGAGGGAAACAGAAACTTGGGGAAGTGCCATGACTGGTCCAAGATCAACAGGCTGGTTCGTAGAACCAAGACACAAAGTGAGATCTTCACACTGCAACCCCCGGTCTTTCTGCGCTTTGTTTTCCTTAGCTTCTGATGCGCATGGAGTCTCTGAAATGACTTGTTCGACCCTGTTGCTCACTTAGCCAAAAGTAAGTTTCCCAAGACAAATGGAGAAAATGCCCACAGCAGCCACTGGGCAAGCGTCTGGGGAGGGCCATGTAGCCATGACGGATTGTCATTAATAACAAAATCAGTAAGACCTTGGCTACTCCAAGACTGCTCCTCGGACCAGCGGCCTCAGCGTCCACTCAGAGCTAATGAGAAAACAGAGCATCAGGCCCCCGCTCAGGCCTTGGGAATCAGAATCTGATTTTGAACAAAACCCTCAGATTGCCAAATATACAATTAATGTTTGAGAAGCAGTGGGTTATACTGATGACGGCAGAGTCATTCTGCTCTTTTTCCTAGATTTAAAAATATAGGATTGCCCCATTTAATTTTTAACCACCCAAATTCCATGGGAAATAAGAATTCACAGAATTTATTCTCCCATCCCTTCTTACCAGATTTATGTTCCAAGTCAAAGCAAGACCTGGCCCTTTTCCTATCACAGGCAAAAATGCACACAAAGTGTGATGGAAATGGGGAAGGGAGTGAGTGACCCAAAGTCATCCAGTAATGTTCCAGAATCTTCCAACCTCCAAATTTCTTTACAATATACAGTATATTCCCCAGAGTGTAAGATTTCCAGTTGTTCCACTACTCACAATCTTCCAGACTAGATATTCTATTGACTTTATTGTCCTATAGCCAAACCTTCAGGAAGATGGGGCAACTCTACTTCTTACACACATTGTGGATCCAACCTCATCTCATCATCCTGCTACCATGCCAGGCCAGCAGGCCACCATCATCTCTCACCTGAGCTACTGCAACAGCCTCTTCAATGGTCTCCCTGTGCCTGTGCTCCTACCCCTGGGTCCCTTCTTCAAATACAGAGTCAGATAACCTTTCAAAAAGGTAAAAGCAATCCACCTTCCTTACTTGTCTAATAAGGCCCTCCACTAGTCGCCAATTAGATCAAAGTCAATCTCATTATTGCGTTCTACAATGCTCTTTATGATACGGCCCCTTAGTAACATCAACATCACTGAGATCATCATTCTCATTTATCAAACCTCTAAACACTTAGCTTCTATTCCATCTCCTGAATAGGGCAAGCTTTTGTACCAACATAAGACTACTGCACTAACCAGGTAACCATACCTGGAAATTCTCAGACCGCCACATGTCTGGTGACATTTCTTCACCTCTTAGATCTTAAAGTAAATGTCACCTCCTCCAAGATGGCTTTTCTAAGATGCCCCTTCTCCCTTCTGATCACTACACCCCATTATTTTATTTTCTGTAAAACCCTGACCAGTACCAAAGTTTAGAACATTTGTTGTTGCACAATTTTATATTCTACCTGTTACCTTCCAACTCCGGATTTCACGAAGCCAAGGAACTTACCTGCATCATTTACAACTATGTTCCAGGCCAAGAAGAGGTCCTGGCACATAGTAGGTAGGATATCAATAAATATTTGTGAATGAATACATGAACTTTTCCCTGCTCCCTTTGCGTCTTCATTCCAAGTACTAAGTGCCCCTCTAAGGCATTAAGGTAACACAATTACAAATCAAATAGCTTTCATATACTCATTTGCTTCCTTAAAAAATTAATTATCCTTTTGGAGTAGAATCAACTATAATTATAGTATTTTCATAATTCAGAAGTATCTTGGAATGAATTCATTACAGTGATGCAGGGCTAGCAGATAAATCTACTACAGTCTTTACTGGTTAGAAGATGTCTAGGATGAAGACGGCCCTTACTCTGGGCAGCTTGGCACCATTATGACAAGTATTCTACATAAAAGTTAGCATCGGAGAAGTCACTAAAGCTTATCAGATCAGCTATCAAGCTGTTAAGTGCAAAAGCAGTCCCGACACTAAGCTAATCAGCTTCACTGGAAGCAAATGAGTAATAATGACATCAACAAGAAAACAGTACTTGTTAAAAGTACGGAATAATGTATGGCTCTTTGTTAAAATCTAAGAAAAACAAACATGCAGAGAATCACCCCCAACCTTCTACTCAGAGAAAACGCATGGTTATCACCCCAGCATACATCCTTCTAGACTACTTTCCTAGCCAGATAAATGATTCTGGTTTGTTTGTTTGTTTGTTTGTTTACAAAAGTAGACTTCTACTGTAGATTTTGTTTGGGACTGTTTAACTTATTATGTCATGCGTTTATTTCCTTGCCCATAAATATTTTTCCTGCAAAACATTCCATTATGATGACCCTCTTTTTAACTAATCTCAGCACATGCCTATTTAAGATAAATTATCTGAAGTGGAATTACTAGCTCAAAAGGTATGGTTATTTAGAAATGTTTTGTTACTTTTTACTTCATGTTGATAAACGGACTTCTAGAAAGGCTAGGTCACTCCCAGTATATCAATACAAGGGAGTCCTTCCCTAAATGCCTCCCCAAAGTCTTGGATTGGTTTTATTTGTACGGCTCTACTTCCACCCAAGTGTTTCAACAACTCTGACAGAGTTATGTCATCACCACCACGATCAATCCTGCACTGTGTTCGCCACAGAAGCAATGTGGGGTGTGTGTGTTTTAATGTTCTACTCGCTCGTGTAGAACAGCTAATCTGGCTTGTCTAGGAAAGTTGTAAATAGAATTCTGTTAGGGCTTGATTCAGCTGTCAGAGTTATGCCCTGAATTTCAAAAGTGGGTGGTAATTTCCATAAATATGTCACTTCAAATACATGTCCTAAAGGGAATCCAGCATTTCACCCTCCCAAAGAGAGGAAACAGAACTTGGGCAATTTAATACCCAAGAAACTCAGGGCAAAGCACACTTTTAAAAAGGCAGGAGACCTCACAAACCCCAAAACATTTTACAAAGTTTGGTAAAAGCCTTTTTCTGTGGATAAGAGTCACTTGTAACAAATGGATGAATCCAGAATGCTTTTCCTGAACAGGTGCCATGAACGGAAATGTTCTGTTGTCAGCGATCAATAGTGACGGCTCTAGACTTTTATTAAAGCTGTGGTGATTTCACCAGTAATGCTATGAACTTTCCCATGTTTGTGTGGTGGATGGTCATGTGTTCAATCATTTATTCTGCTGAGTGACTAGACCACAGCATGCCAGATACTGTGTTATATGCTATGGATGATACGTGGTATAATGCCTTAAGTCTTGATGGTTTCGCCAGATGGAAAATAAACCAAAAACGAGAATATAATACAGTGGCCCTCTAAGCCGGTTGTACATTAGACCTACGTAGGGATCTTTTAAACACTCTAATGCCCAGGTTGTATCCCAAAGCTATTATGCCTGACTATCTGGGAGTGGGAGCCACGAGTGTATAAACAAACAAACAAACAAACCCAGGTGAGTCCAAATTGTAGCAGTTTGGGGACCATGGATATAATAAAATGACAGAGAGCTAAAAGCCTTTTTGAGCCCAGAGAACTCAAAGGAGACTTCCCAGAGGAGGTGACCAGGCTGTGTTTTGAAGGATGAAT
Source organism: Enhydra lutris kenyoni (assembly GCF_002288905.1). Taxonomy (NCBI): domain Eukaryota; kingdom Metazoa; phylum Chordata; class Mammalia; order Carnivora; family Mustelidae; genus Enhydra; species Enhydra lutris. The sequence continues at coordinate 3,983,499 of NW_019154123.1, forward strand.
GAGTTATTTCTATTGAGGTTTGTAATTTGAACCCTACAAATGCCATAAATGAATCCCACACAAACATAAATAGAAAAAGCCTTATATATGACAAGAAATAATCATCTTCAGAAAAACTGTCCCACTGGTGGTAATGAATTCAATATTGGTGCTAATATATACTCAAACAACCCCCTCCAAACTGATAATCGATGTTCCCGTATTTCCTTTGTGTGGTCTATACCACAGAGAACAATGTGAAGCAAAACAGAAAAGCAAATCTCTGTGGTGTGGTTGAATGCCAAAGCTATCCTTAAGCAAACACGTCAAGGCAAGTTCTAGAATTACAACCAGGATATGGCATCAATATAAAAGCAGATCTGTACTTTAACGCAACCTCTGGACTTTTCAGTAAAAATATACTTTGGCCAAGTTTATTAATGCTCCTCTTCCCCTTCTGTCGTCCCCCTACCACCACCACCAATACAGACAGTGGGAAACAAGGGAGGGGGGCAGCCTAGGGCTCCTCTCCCACTAGCCATTGTTGGTATTTAAGAGAGCTACACAGCGCTTGGCCATTGATCTGTTCACTGTCATCCTGCTTAAATCAATAATCTATTAGTCCCTTTAAATTAGAGTTAGATTCATCAAATGCCCTTGAGAGGTCTCAAACATTTTGTTCCTTATTCCAGGCAAGCACAATCAGTCTATGGAATGATAAAATTTTTGCTCAAAAACTCTGCAGGCTCAGCAGACAATGTGTCCTGTATTAGCTCATTCAGCGATCTCAGGCAGGCCAAAAAAGCAGTTTTTAGACTTCCCAGGGGGAAAAGAGGCTTGTGTCATTCAATAAAACAACTGCACTCCAACCATCCTGATGTGATTTCAGTTTGGGGAAGCAGTCTTTGAGGAATAATTTGGATCTGCTTTCTGCCTCATGCTTTTATTTATTTCCTTGCTTACTTATTGACTTATTCAGTTCTGTCTGGTGACTGCATCCCCAGTAAGCAGCAGCCTCTGATGGGGCATCCAAACTGCTAACCAGATGGGCTGCCCTGCTTTGTCAGGGAATGGCCAAGACAGAGGAACTTCTGCTATTTGGGGCTAGATGGATGCTTGGCTCTGTGGGTCCCTGCCCAGAGCAGAGTCAGCACCAGCGGTGCTGAGGGGGCCTCTCTGGGCTGCATACATGCGAAAGGAGACAGTGAGCCGAACCAGACCTGTGCTGACAGAAGCTTCTAGCCCGTATTTGAAACCTTTCCATCCCTGCAACATGGAGGTGGCTGTCACTAGGGAAACACAGCTAGAATCACCTTCCTTCTAGAAAAATCCCTTCCAGGTTTTGTTTGCTTTTGAATTAATGTTCCTCAAAGTGTGGTCCAGATCAGCCACCAGCAACAGAATTCCTGGGTGGGTGGGGGTGGGAGGCATTTGTTTTAAATTAGCGATTTTCAAACTTTCTATGGCAAAAGACCGTTTCTAACTTCCTTGCCCCATTCCTTCATGGGGATAAAATTCAATAAAAACAAATCCCTGGGTGGGGGTGGGGGGGAAAACATACAACATTAATTTTTAGAAAAAAAGGAATGAAATTGAACAAGATGTCTAAAACGCAAGTGACCACTTAAAGGAAAAAGCAAGCTGTATCTGACATAAAATGACTCTGTCCAATTGCTGTAAAAGTTTCTAAACACGCGTGTCTGCTCTCCTCTCATCACATACTGGAAACAGGCAGTTGAGGAACTGGCAGTGGTCTGCAGATGGCACTTTGAGAAGCCCTACTCTGATGGGCTTCAGATCCAGCCGTCTGCAGACAAAACAAAAACAAACTAAAGGGAATCTCCACAGACAGAGCTGGTGTGAGAGCAGAAGACCAGCGCTCCCAAGTGACACTGCTTTCTTGAACGCTGCCACAACTCCAGGGGTTAATTCATCCCCCAAATAAAAGAAAACCAAAAAAAAAAAAAAAAAAAAAAAAAAAGAAGAAGAAGAAGAAGAAAGGAAGAAAGAAAGAATTAACGCTGTTGCCTATTTAAGAGGACTTGGCACTCACGAACTCAACTCACCTGAGAAAACACAGTATAAATGTCCTTGTTGTTACAACACACCTGAGTGTCATTTAAACACACGGAAAGTCTCCAACAATAGCTCCCTTCACGATTCCTAACATGCTTGGCATTTTTCTAAAGGTTAGATTAAGTAGCAGATAACATTTTTAAGAGAGAGCACAGTATACTATTTTTTTTTTTCTTTGTGAGAACTAATTTAGTGCTCCCTAAACCATGTTGACAGATTTCGGGATTTTATGTTGGGCCTGATTAGCGGCAGGCAGGCATCAAACGTTATGAAAGCCCTGTCTTTTTACTAGAACCTTCCATGATTAAGACAGTATTTTAATGCACTCTCTGGGCAGCTGAGCCTTAAAAGAAAAAGGAGTTGTAAAGCAAAAGGCATTTCCTGCATGGCCCCAGGGGAATTTTGAGCCCAGAGCTCCGGGACCCGGTGGGAGGGAGTAATTTCAGCTAATTAAGGGAGAATAGCAAAGTGTTGCATTTGGTCAAAACATTCAGTGGGACTTCATTTTTGTTGGCACCAAAGAGAGCCGGTCTGGATTTTTTCCCCCTTTTTCTGTGGACTCACTGCAGGATTGCAAGGCCCACAGCTCACATACATTAGGGAGAAAGTCAAAGGAAACGCCAAAGTTCAACTAAAGTACAAGTAATTAGAACCAGATTCACCGCTGCCTGCGTGTCCGCATGCGCGTGCGAGCACGGATATAGACGTTTCATTAAAATATAATTTACATGCCTCAAAACGTTAGCATGGGGGAAGAAAAGAAAAAAAAAAAAAAAACGCTCCAAACTGTCGCTCATTTAATTTTCCTGTCGCCTGATGGCAGAAGGGGTGGGAGCTTGGGGGGCAGGGTAGGGAAGGTCAGCTTTTAATCATCTTTCAGGAGAAGCAGTTTGTTTCTACACACATGGAATTTGCAAATCTGTAAATCGCATTGTGAAGTTAGGTAATTGCCAAACAAGAAAACCTTTGCTTTGAAATTGTCTTGCCTCACTCTGCTGCTGGATTTCTTATTATTAAGCAGCTCCAAGATTAGTCCGGGGTTTGGGGCAGGCAAAGAAGGGGGGGGGGGGAGGAGAAGGAAAACATCAACGCGGGGCTCTGGCAGTCTTGACTCAGTAACCTGCCCGTGACCCTGAAGGAGTGTGTGTTTGCCCGGGTCACCCGGGATCCTGGCCGAGGGTTGGAGCTGGGTTATGAGAATCCCTGCTATTCTGACCACACATGCAACAGGTGCTGAACACAGGCAGGGGACAAAAGCAGGGGCCAGGGGAAGACTTTGATTTTGCAGTCCTTAAAGAAAGCTTTGCTTTTCCACAGTTTGGTTCCCGGACCGGCAGCATCAGCATCACCTGGGAACTGGTTAAAATCAGGCTCTTAGCTCCACCCGAGAGAGGCCTGCAGAATCAAGATAGGCATCTTAAAACCCCCGAGAATTCCTATGCATGTTAGCAACGTTTGAGACACCACGACTTAAAAATGTCTTGCTACTGCCCTAACTTCCTGAAAATCCCAAACATTTTGCTGAGTCAAGTTGGCATGGGGACTCCGTCAGCTTCCCCTTTGCATAGGTCCTTACTAAATACTCCACCTTGTTAAGTACTTAATACCTTGAGAACTTCGGGCTGTGTGTGTGTTTAGGCTCACCAGAAGCCAGAAGCCTTCGTTCTCTCCCACGGAATTCTGGCAGTGGATTGTAGCTGGCAGCGGGTTCAAAGTTGCAGGGGAAGAGCCTGAACTACTAGTATCTGCTAGTTACTGAACCCTTACTAGGAGCCAGGGCCTGTGCTCCTCGCTTAGTATGTATTACCTCATTTAACTCCTCCCCCCATACCAGGGGGAGGCGCAGAACCAGGAACCCTTAGAATTAGGAATTAGAATTAGGAATTAGAATTAGGCCTTAGAATTAGGAATTTAAAAACACAACACCACTCTCAGCCTTTACAAAAGAGACTGAAATGGCTTCATAGACATCCCTATTATTCTATGAAAACCCACAGCTTTTGCCTTCTCTTTTTCCAACTCCCTCATTTATCTTCTTTGCTAGAAACATCACTGGGTCCGGTCTGGTCAGGTGAGTTTATTCCAATTTGAGAAAAGTAGGAGTGTGTACCTCCCTTTCTTTTCATTCATGGTTATAATTTTCCAGACACTGATTCCAGACATGGTTAAATTTGACAAGATAGCTCGGGCTTTAAAAAGAGAGAGAGAGAGAGAGTAGTTCAGCATCCACTAATCACTCTGTATTACTGCTACACCTGCCTGGGCTCACGGCCAGCAAGAGAAATTATTCCTGGGACTGACTTCTACCATGGGAAGTGCTGTCATATTTTCATAAGGGACCATGACACGTTCAACACCTACATTTCATTTTGATAATACGCTTTCTTGCTTCAAGGAACATAGTCGAAAATTATCTCATAGGTTGTTTTGGGTGACGTTTTTAACAGACGATGCTTTATATCACTATTTTCTAGGACATACTAAGATAGCTTATGACAGGATTCAAATAAATTCTCCCTTAAAATCACTTAACAGGCCGACACATCTAACTACTTATTAATGATGTGAACTGAGAGGCATCAGAAATGGAGCTGCATTAACTGAGCAAATGCTGGAACTGGTCTCGGGAGCCACGTATAGATGAAGCTAATTGCATCGCAATATTAAGGTCCCCCTGAAGAGTTTATCTCAAAACCAAATGATTCAGTTCAATATTCCACTTCTAATCAGGATTCCCATAATTTCTAAAAAAGCAATTATTGTACTAATAAATGACATTCTATTATCTGTTCAAATTTCCTGCACATAAAGTTGATTAAAACCGGAGCTCTAAAATATATATCATCTCAGATACAAAATTCTTTGCTTATGCACTGCTAATATCTATTAAAAACCATGGTGATACCAGCCTAACAGAAAAGTTATGAGGAGAAACCTGCCAGAATACTATATTTAAGGAAGAGGACAATGAAATTAGGCTTTGTCATATGGGGATCCTTGCTATATTCCAAGAGGTGAGAAAGTTCAAGTGTGGTGACACTGAAATTGAGCCCAAACGACCTTTCTCACCAGTATGATGGAGAGCATCATACTGGTGTAAGTAAGTGGCCTGCAAAGAAGTTTTTTGGTTTTGTTTGGTTTTTAAATGTATACACTCATGAGTGGTGTCAAAATAACTTTGAGCCCATTTAATCCTCACTGTGTGGGTTTTCTTGGTTTCTAAAAAGAACTAAAACACCATAAGCCTGCAGAAAACGATACGTAGGAAGTGATGGGAAGGGCGTGGGCTTTCCTGCCAGATGAACCTGGATTTGGATCCTTCTTCTGCCACTTACTAATTTAATGGCAATGCAGTTTTCTTTACTTCTTTCAGCCCTAGTATTTCTTTCAAAAAAATGCAGCTAATCCTAAAAAAATTCCTGTTGGTGAAACAGAGACAATATTTGCAACTTCCCTGGCACACAGTAAGTGCTTAATAAGTGATAGCCAACCCTTATCTCCGCACCCTCTGCCCAACATTTCCCTTCTATCTTCCTTGATCTAGGGGAGCGGTTCTTAACCAGCATTGATTTTGCCCGCCCCCCCCACCAAGGGACATTCTACAATGTCTGGAGACATTGTGGCTGTCATAATTGGGGGCTGCTACTGGCATTTAGTGGGCAGAGGGCTGGGATGCTTTGAAACATAACACAAAGGACAAAACAGCTCTGCTCTCCCCTTCACCCCAAATGAATTATCTGACCCAGATTGTAAATAGTGCTGAGGTTGAAAACGCTAATCAGGGTAAGGATGCTACTTGTGTGGAGACTTTAGGACAAAGCAGTGGGACAGCAAATAAGATGATTTCCTGCAGCACCAGAGAGACGGGCCTGGCATCCTAGCAGACCGAAGGCGGAAACTAGGTTCCTAACTCTGCCACATACCAGCAGTCACTTTAGCTTCCAGAGCTTCCAGGTCCCCAACCTGAAAAGTGGAGATGGCAAGCACACTTACTATGTGGTAGGCTTGACACTTTGTGAACTCCATAAAAAATACATAAAAATAATAGCTACCACTTCATGATTAGAGTATTTGGGGAAAGGTGGGTAAATCCTATCTTAACATGACTAATATTGTTCCCTGAGAAGGTGACAGAAACAATCTCTAGAGTCTAGTCAAATGAAACAGTGCAACTATATTAACAGTTAACCTTTGTGGAACGTGTGCTGTGGCCGAGCTACTACTCCCTTCTGTTCTAAGCATGTTCCATAGATTAATCCATTTGGCCCCCATAATGACTCCAGGAGATAGGTAGTCTTCCTGTTTTGTTCTTACAGACAAGAGACTGGGGGCACAGTGGTTCTGTTCAAGGCCACACGGACAGAATGGGCAGGGATGGAAATGCAAATGGTCTGGGGTTCATGAGAAGGAGATTGCCCCAGGCGTTGGCAGAAGACAATGACATCGTTCGTACCTCACAGAACTTCTTGGGCAAGAGGATGGCATAGTCCCTGCCAGCAAGTCTGAGAATATATAGGCTACACCTAAGATGGACACACACACACACACACACACACACACACACACACACACACACACAGAGTTATCCCAGCATAAGGACCAAAAATAAAACTGGGAAAGTAAAAAAGAAACTAAGCATTCAGAAATAATGCCCTCTTTTCTTTCCAGTCAGAGCAATAAAGTAGGAAAGTCCCCCAGAAGCAAACACAGGAATTAGAAGGCACGGACACACCCACACACACCCACAAGCCCCTCCCATATCTTCCCTGCCCTGACGAGCAACCAACCCCCAGTAGGCAGAATGGCAGCAGCTAAAACCGAGGTTCCAGAGGCCTTTGGCAGTGCTCCAAGGGCGTGTGACTACACACTGTCAGGGCAGTACCTTGGGCCAAATGTGTCCTGCACAACTGCCAGGTTTTGGGGTAAGGGGAGGGAGTCAGGGGGACAGCTCTGGAAGCCCCACGCCTAAGCTAGTTTTCCCTCTCTTGCCAGTGTGCCATGTATACACTCCTTTAACCAAAGCTTAATTGGCAAGAATGAAAGCAACATCCAGAATTTGAAAGCTGTGCCACGCTCCTGGGTCACGTCTATAGATCTGGAAAGCTCCAAATGAGGGGCTGCACTACTCTCTTCCCAGGAGGACCGGGAATGGGTGGGAGAGGCACTAGAAGCAGGACAATAGTGAACATCCTCCCTGCACCTTCTAGTTGACTAAGGAGGAGACTTTGTTAGTGCTGGAGATGAGAGCATAGCATATCAGGTCAACACGGTGCACGTGGGGACACTGACAAAATTCTGAAGTTTCCATATGGAATGAAGTTTATGGAGATGCTATCACGGTTGTGTTTTTCTTTCATAACAGTGATTTTTCAGTATTTCTCGAGAAGAATGACAGTTTCAAAGTGTTTTAATTGTAGTTCTTTAAAAAGACATTGCCAAAGAAAACTTGAAAAATTAACTCAGAGAAAGGGTCACCAGTCTTCCAACTGGGAGGAGTCCCCAAGCTTGGGTCTTTTTTGGATATTCCTTCTTTCAGGGAACTTCCCATCTTTACAGGTAAGTGGAGGCTTGTGGTTGGAAGTGTGAATTCTGAAGCCCACTGGTCTGTGTTCAAATCCCAATTCTGCTACTTACTGTGTGACTGTGAGCAAGACACTTAACTTCTCTGAGATTCAGTTTTTCCTTGTATAGCATGAGAGTGTATCCTGCATTAGGTCATTGTGAGCATTAAATGATAAATCACTGTAAAGGGACACAGTGACAAGCAGGAGCACAATGCCTGTCCCATAGCAGTGTCACACAAGCAGAGTTACCATCGTTAAGGTATCAAGGATCACACTTGTGCTTGCTGAATCTCAATGTCATTCACCTTCCGATCTTTTTTTTTATGATTTTATTTTTAAGTCATCTCTACACCCAACATGGGGCTTGAACTCTCAACCCCAAGATCAAGAGTGGTACGCTCCACTGACTGAGCCAGACGGCACCCCACTCTTCCCATCTTTCTCCTACACTTTAGACTCATGTCTTGATTTGCTGACCCTCACTTGCATTTTCCTTCCCCAAATAGCGGCCATGCTTACAGAAGAGATTCGTTACAAGCCAACACAAGTAAAGCAGTATGTGTCAGCTTTGCCTCCTTATGATCTCTCTCAACAGTCCCTTCCTTCTCAGCCAGTCAGGCATTAAGCCAAAGTGCTACTACAGTCCTCTCTTCATGGGCTTTCCTGGCCCGTCCTCATTCCATGTGCACAGCACCCTCAAAAACAGCTTCTCTGAACACCTCCTGAGGCACTACTCAGTGCTTAAAAGAATGCCTGGTACGCAGGTGGGGCTCAATTCATGGTAGCTGAAAACCTCTGTGAGTGAAAGAAAAAAATCTGCATAGAAATTCTCATATATGGGGCGCCTGGGTGGCTCAGTGGGTTAAAGCCTCTGCCTTCGGCTCAGGTCATGATCCCAGAGTCCTGGGATCTAGCCCCGCATTGGGCTCTGTGCTCGGCGGGGAGCCTGCTTCCTCCTCTCTCTCTGCCTGCCTCTCTGCCTGCTTGTGATCTCTGTCTGTCAAATAAATAAATAAAATCTTAAAAAAAAAAAAAATAAATTCTCATATGCGACATCATATAAAGGAGACATTGTGGCCAGGTCAGTGGGATCTACCAACAGCACATATTACCTGGCAGACAAAGACTCAAACACTCCATGTGTTTACTCTCACATCACCCCATTTGCTCACTTATGACAAGAGTGTGAAGAAGAGCAGGGATTATTATCATTATCAGTTTTTAAAATTTTTATTATTTTTTAAAGATTTGATTTATATGGTAGAGAGAGAACAAGCAGGGGGAGCGGCAGGCAGAGGGAGAAGCAGGCTTCCTGCCGAGCAATGAGCCCGACGCAGGACTCGATCCCAGGATCCCGGAATAGTGACCTGAGCTGAAGGCAGCACTTAACCAACTGGGCCACCCACATGTCCGATCATTATCAGTTTTTAAATCTCCATTAAAGTGTGAAGCTACACAGAGAAGCTACAAGACTTGGTGAAGGTCACAAAGGAAATGGCTTGATCTAGAACAGGCTTCCAGAATCCACATACAGGGTTATTATCAATGAGAAACTAAAGCGCTCATTTCTATTCTAAAGCATCTTATTAATTTGTTCATGTCTTAGGACAAGGTCAGCAAACTTTTTCTGATAAGGGCCACATAGTAAATATTTCCAGTCTTGTGGGCCATATGGTCTCTGTCACAGCGATTCAACTCTGCCACTGGAGGAAGAAAGCAGCGCTAGACAAGACAGAAATGAACAGGCGTGGCATGTTCCAATAAAACATTATTTATAAAAACATACTACAAGCCAGATTTGGCTTAGTTTCCTGACCCCTGCTTTAAGATAAAGGAAATTAAAACTATCCCTTCTTATAGTAACTGGACATGTTCCTATAAAATCCATGCTTTTCTTTGCTTCCAGGGTAAAGATAGACCATGACAGCCATATGTCACAAAGATGTGGGAAGTATTTTAAGGATGCTAACACTATAGTGCATATAGTATTTATATGCACTATAAATGTGTAAGGTCTGCACATTTCCTTCAAAACTAACCTCATGGACACATTTTTATTAGTTAGGGAGGTCAATATGTCTATCATAAATACATTTTAAAATTCCTTCCTACATATTCTGTCTATTGGGATTATTTATCGTGCCTTGTTCCCTGGCCCAGAGCCAGGCAGAATATGGGAGTTTTAATACCTTTAATCCATTACATGGATTTTTTTAGAGCTCCATAAGACAAAATAAAATGCACTCTCATGGTCATATATGCAATAAACCTAATATGCCACTTAATATTTCATGTCCCATTTTATATTTCAGTTGTGATGGTTTCCAGCTTTCAGTGTGCAAAATGACATATTTTTCAGCCATCTTTTTGCTCTGATTTTTTTTTGTTGTTTAGACAGCAGACAACTCGTAAACAATAAATCTCACTGTGGACTCTGAGGGGTGACTATTATCACTCCCCAATATTCTGAGGAGGTATTGAAAGGATTGTCCACTGACACACACCACCCAGTTCATTGCAATGTGAACTGGTCATGCTTATTTTTAATTAGGCTGTGTTACCTTGCCTTGACAAAAAGGTATACATTTATTTTTATGGCTATTTATATGGTAAGTGGTCTCCACAGATGGTCTGTCTGGTCAATGAACCACATCTTCAGGAATCCACGCCAATGTGTAAGGTCCTTCCTCTTGAACCTGAGCTGCTACTGTGACTTCCAGCTGATCAATAGAATATGGCAAGAATAATGCTGTGTGACACATGAGGCTAGGTCCTAAGAAGCCTTGCAGCTTCTATCTGGGTTTCTGGGAATGGTTATTCTAGGGGAACCATGTACAGGACCCTGTGACCACCATGCCTCAAGGAAGCCCGTGTCCTAAGAGGAGGCCACTAGGAGAGAAAGATGCTATGGCAGTCTCTCGCTGTTCCAGCAACCTCAGTTGGGGAACTGGACACGTGACAAGCCTTCTTGAACATCTAGCCAGGTCAAACCCAAAGGTGAGTCCAGCCCCGGTCACTTGCAACTACACCCAAGTGGAAGAGCCCAAGTGAGACAGAACCTCGAAAGTTAATGATAAATTGTGTTTCAAGCTACTAAGTATTGAGTTGGTTTGTTAAATAGCAATAAGTTAAATAGTTCCATAATTGTTAATTAAAGATTATTTTGGTGGAGCCATAAAGAACCTGTAGAAAGGGCTCACTTCAACTCTTTTAGAATCTGATAGATGATAATTTGGCATCTCATGTACTGTACGCTTTGCATGCATTCTTGTCAGGCCCAAGAGCAATTGGAATAATTCCATCTAAAAATTATTAAGAAATTCTGCATGAAAAGGAGTATGATAATTGCTCAGCTATAAATTCCAAGAGAGTCATGATTAAAATAACATAGAATAAGGCCCTTAAATTTTTTTTTAAAGCCGACTGGAATGCAATGGGCCTTTTTTTTTCCCCTCAAATTGCTTATAAAACTCATTCATATCCACCTGAGCCCACATGTGAACACCACCTGCCTATCACCTGTACACACCCTCTTTTATTTTGAGATGCAGATGTCTGCTTATAGGGTCGTTGTATTTTTATTTGTTCCTCCAGGGGACAGACTGAATTCTTCTCCCCACACTGGACATTGCAGTTCAAAATAATAGCAAAAGACCTGCAGGTAATGGGCTATAATACTCACTTGATATCCACTAAAGGAGGGTTTAGATCACTTGCTCTCTGTTACCTTTCGTGAAACATCTGGTTCATATGAGCCAGTTAAAAGTGCATACATCTGTAAATAATAAGCCTGTGTGTGCACATAATTTAATGAATTAGGACATAAAAAGGAATTGAGCAGTAGGGGCACAGCAATTAGAGTAACTGCCCATTTTGTTAAAAATGTATTGTTTCCAGCTTTCACTTGGAAACCCTTTTATTATTCTGTGGGTTCTGAGGCTTCCAACTTTCTTATTTCCCCCTCCCAACAAAGCAAATAGGAGTTTACCTCACATAGTTGGCAGAGGGAAGGCTACCCACATTATTCAAAGCTGGGACAGGAACTTCCAAGTGCTTACTCCTACCTGGGAGACCTGAATTAAGTACCAGAACCTGCCTGTGCCTGGGAACTCTCATCTGTACAAACGAGCAATAACACGGCCTTCCCCAAATGACATAATTCATTTGGTGCACTTGGCAGATAATATGCACTTAATAAATATTAATGATGATGATGGTGGTTTTGCATTCTAATGAAAATCAATCACAACTTGAAATCATCTGGGGCCCAGGCAGGGAGAACAAACCTTGTTCAAAAGTTTCTCTTGATTGTTGATTTGGTCTTATTTCTATTTACCTTCTTTACACCATTTCTTGGGATGGACAATAAAAAAAAGGGGGAGGAATGACCATGTTTTGGGTAACAGGAAGGATCATCAGAAAATCCATTCCTAGGATATCAAAACAAGTACTAGAAGTCCAAGGAAACCTCCCATACCCATTCAGGCCAGTGTTCCAGCTAACCCATTGATAAGGGCTTGCCATAACAGCCAACCTGAACTTCCCAAGTTTTGACAACTCCCTCCAAGTTTCCTTCAGGTGTTCGGAGGGACCCAAAAACATACAAATAAATCAGAGACCACTTGAGACGTTCTGAATTTTAAGTTCGTTATTACTGAACTATCCACATTGTGTTTCTTGAGCACCTACTGTGCCCGGGCACTGGGTTACAAAGCAGAGCACACATATGTGAGCAGAAGTGGCCTCTGGGAGAGACAGCACGGCATTTTCTAGAACACCCAGGGAGCCTTCCCTACAGAGTGGCCTGTTCCTCTCTGCCTCCCTGAAGCTGAAGATATTTCAAATGAGTTGAATGTAGCTTGAAAATGTAGGAAGATATACTGTGTGTGCATTTGAAAGCCAAGAGGGCAGGGAGCACAGGAATAGAATTTGATGCCACGGGATATGATTGCTACAAGAAATAGAACTGGAGTCCAGCCCACTGGGATGCTGGGAAAATCTTGGTTTAGTTCTGTGAAATGTTAGTCAAGTGCTGCTAACCGCATTTGCCAGGCCCCAGGAAAACTAGTTCCACCCAGAAGGAAAACAAGTTAAACAATGACTGAAATCACCACCCTACTTACTCTGTTTACATCCTCCAACAGCCTATTCACCATCTACATAAAGAGATAATTAGAGCTCCTTAATAGCAATAGGAAAGAAGAATGGCGAAAGGGAAAGGGAACTCAAGAGAAGGAACAAATATTGAAAAAATATTAGTAGCTGGAGTATGGGAAAGCTGCGTTGTTCAATACAGTCACCACCAGCCATGTGCAGCTACTGAAACCTTAATAGATTAAAGTGAAATAAAAAATTCAGTTCCTCAGACATATTAGCCACATTTCCAGTGCCACGCAGGGCAAGCAGCTACATAATGGACAGCGCAGCATTATAGATCATTTCCATCACTGGAGAATGTTCTATTGGACAGCACTTGGACAGCACTAGTCCACCAAGCGGTGCTGTGCTTGAACATATCCACTGACTTAACCACAGTTAATTCAGTACTGACCAAGCACTCAGTACTATCCTAAGACTGGAAAACAGAAGGACACAGTATTGGACCTCAAAAACTCCCCAGGTTCGAAAGGGAACCCAGTGAATAATACAAAACAGAAACACATATACCAGCAGGAGAAGTGGGTAGAAACACAGAAAACAAACCTGGTAACTTTAATGGTACATATTGATGGTGAGTATCCAGATATTAGCTGTAAAACTTTTTGGCTTTCTGAAAATATTTCAAAAATATTTTCAAAATTAAATGTGGGGGTAAAGGTCCATTTACGGAGTACCATACATATCAGGGTCTTTAAATACACTCTTATTTAAGTTTATGGCAAGCTTGCAAGGTAAGTGTCATGGACCCATTTTACAGATGGGAACAACTGAGGGAACCTGGAGCTCTAGCTCCCCCAGCAGAGGCAGTGCATGAAGAATAGCCACCTGCCCTGTTATCACACAGTGGCCCAGGGGCACAGGACCATGCTGCAACCCTGTAACACATGGCAGCATCTCAAAGATTTCGATTGACTTCCCTTCAGAACCTACTATATGACCTCTAGTAAGTTACCTCACTGCATCCATCTGCCTGTATTTCCCCAAAATAGATAATTCAGCAACCATTTCAAACAGGTTAACAAACAAAACCCCAGGTAGGATATGGCATATAAAAATCCAAAACACAGAGCACGACACTGCCTTTCAAATCTATTGGAAATCACTGAAATAAGAGTATTATGGGTGAGACCAATAATCATGATTATTTATGCAAATTTCATTAAGGAGTAATAGTTTTGTTAGGTTTGGGACCCTCTAAAGAAAAAAGAGATACTTAAAACAGGTGGCAAATCCCCAAAGGGCAACAGAACTTCATCCTCTCTTAGGAAGCCCCCCCCACCCCTCTTTTTACAGTTTCAGAAGGTGCAATAGTGATGCTTCACGAGGAGTTTCTCACTAGAGGAATCGTGAGCAGCCATCTCTACATGAGGGTCACCAGTGAGCCGGAATAACCCGAGAAACCTCATTCCCCTCACCTTCCTGTGATTCCTCCGTTAATACAAGACTCATCCTGACCCCGACTCCTGTGAGCCTGGAGGAATGAGGCCCATGCAGACTTCGGCCACCAACAGGATGGAAAACAAGCACAAAAGAAGATAAAATGGCCTCAGGGTTTCTTCCACCCTTTCAAGAGCTGCATCTTGTATTCGAGAAATAATGTCGTCAGAGGGACCGATGTGAGTGACGGCTCCTTACTTCGCTCTTTTCCACGTTTCCCCCAAACCAACACACGCCGTGGTCCTTTCCAGGCATGATCAGGGCGTTAAGGAATTTTCCAGGAATTCTTCCCGCAGGCGACGGAGAGGACAGACTTAAACTGGAAGTGAGGAACTCCACACGGAGGATGGCGTCTCAGCCTCCCCGGGATGTCAGCCCCAGCTCTGCGCCTCGCCGTCCACGTGACTTCAGACACACTTGCCCCCCCACCTCGTCTGAGTCACAACTGCCCCCGACCCCGTAAATGGGGCGATTCGCACCTTCCACCCAGGATTGTCTGTGGGGATGAACAGAGGACAATGGACCCACAGTCACCAGAGTAGAATTTTGTAAAATAGGTCAGCCGCCAAACAACAACCACCTCACAGCCCACCACAGTCCTTCCGTTCAGTCTCCGCTGCAGGAGACAGTCATTTCCTCCTCCGAGCAGGTGCACACGTGATGACTTGGGGGGAGCGGGGGCGGGCACCAGGGATGGCTGCCCTTGCTTTGCCAATCTGCATGGAGAGGCGGATTTTTTTATTTTTTGGATCTGGGCTGGCCCCGGGGCTGCTTCACCGACAGAGGGCAGTGCCCGTGACTCCACGCCCGCTCTGCATCCAGCCCTTCGGAGGACGGGACGCTTCTGCTTCCGCTTCTTCCTTCTCTTCCAGGATGCTGCTGCCATGCCGGGAGAAGCACCGGCCACACGCAGCTCCTCCAGTTGACGGCCCTCGCTGAGCTCTCTGCCAACGACCGACGTCTACTGCCAGCCATGGGAGTGAGCCTTCCGGGACTGGCAGCCCGCACCACCTCAGCCGACATCCCGTGGAGCGGAAGACCTGCCCAGCTGAGCCCAGTCCATCCGCAGGCTAATGAGATCATAAATTGTTAGGCCACGAAGTCTGGGGGCAGCTTGTTCCATAGCAAGAAGTCATAGAAACAATCATAAAGGAAGGAGAGATTTTTTTAAAGCTACTCTGAGGCACACCCCAAAAGAACATTATTTAACAGATGCTCTGGAAGTATCCACGAGAGTCTTCACGAAGCAAATTTAGATGGTATGCACTTACTCCACTGCTCAAGGGAAGTTTAAAACGCAACCAGGTACACCACCTTTAGAAATTACCAATGAAGCCTCCACATGGGAGAGCCTTGGCCTGCACCTGATCCCTCTCCTGCTGCACCAGCTGTGGTTCCAGTGGCTTTTAGTCCTTTCCCTAATCAAAGTCATGTGCAAAGTCCCGGGGAGATACTTGGATTTGTGTTATAAGGGGGTATGTCACGGTGACTTATGTATAAAATTTCTCCCATACCTTAAGAGTCCAGAGAGAGAAGGGACAAAGTAGGACTTATCTTGGTGTTGCCCACAGAATAGAACATACCAGAGCACCTGGAACACGGCAGACACCCAACAGGTGTTTGTAGAGAGACAATGCAAGAGCTAATCCATCAGTGAGCGATACAATGGA
The DNA here is from genome assembly GCF_002288905.1 of Enhydra lutris kenyoni. NCBI lineage: Eukaryota > Metazoa > Chordata > Mammalia > Carnivora > Mustelidae > Enhydra > Enhydra lutris. The sequence continues at coordinate 3,999,385 of NW_019154123.1, forward strand.
CTGCACCCCTGACACATCTTTGGATGAAGCTGTATTATGACAACGCTCACCTGTGAAAATCAACCATTTGTACTAAATCTGGGGGTCTGGTAAATGCATGTCACTGACTCAGGGCCACTGCTACCCAAATTGTGACAAACAGGAAGTACTGGGACCTAGGTTATGAGCCACAGACAGGGGAACCATCTCACTGAGGACAAGAAATACCAACTGAAACAGTATGTTCACTATGAGCAAAGACACATGAGCCACAGGTGTCACGCTGGAATCTGAGCAGAAGGAGGTCTGTCTCCTCGGTGGCTTCTGTACGTTTTCTGGGTGGGAATAGAATCCTCATTTACAGGATCTCTGATCTTTCTGCAAATCAACGTAGACATTATTGTTCCCATTTCCTGGCTGTAGAAATCAATCCTGTATCAAGTTAGCTCCTCTCATGACCTCAGACCAGCAGGCAGTGGGAATACAGGTAGAGAGATGCATTGGTGATGCAAGGGGGCACACAGAAGGGAAGCGTTAAAACTCCCAGAGAGTGACAACTTTTCACAGCCTCTCGGCAAGAAAATCATTATACCTTCTTCTCCAGAGAGCTCTAGAGGGACAGGTAATAGGATAACCTTTGTAACAAGAGTACATGCAACTTCTCTACTCTAGAAGCCCAACATGGGTTTCTGGAAACTCTCGCCCAAGTAGCAGAGAGATGCCCTGTTCATCTGCATCCTACAACTTTCTCTGCAAATCCAAACCTGTTCATCCTATCTCTAATTCCTATTGTTCCCTCTGATAAGCAGGGCCCCAGTGAACAATTAAAGCTTTCAATAAATAATCTCTAAGCACATTCATTTGATTGACTGTTATTTGATACAGCAGTTAGTTTCAATGGGGCAGTTAATATTGATCACATAAAGTACTCCAGACAAACATGAAACAGTTCCAGAACTCCATGGATTATTACCCTTTATCTGCCAGTCATCTGGGTTACTTGTAATGGTCACGGAATTTAAAATCAATAATAACAATTAGTGTTCTGTACACCAAAACGGATGAATCATGTGAAATGGGTTTTCATATAAAATCAAAGGTAAGGCAGCCTGCACCATGGAAAAAGGCTCTCTGAATTTCCAGCACACACTTGGCAAGGGACTTTCAGGCAAGTCTCCCACACAGGCAGCGAGAGAGAAAGAAAGGTATTTAGGAGAAGATGTGGCCATAAAAACGCATGTGAAACCCCTGACAGTCTTAATCCAAAAAGATAAAGCATAAAAGATAAAAAGTGATCAAAACGGGCTCTAACAAACATAGTAAAATTAATGGGACTGGCAATTTCCTTCCTCTGAGATGCGCTTCTAGCTACCTTTTTCGGCTTCTGATTCATAGGCATTAATTGTGATTTTTTTTTGGGGGGGGTAATAAAATGCCAACAACGGTATTTTAGCTCCATGGCACCACTACTGTAATGTCTGGATAATTAAAATGCAAAGCAACAGAGAAATGTTTCATCATTAAACTGTAACCAGCGCACTATGTGAAATCATCCATTCCAAAGACTTGTTTTTCATCAATTATTTGTTATTTATCTGATGTAAATATAAGAAGGGCTAATTAAAATGTATGCCTTTTTATACAGCTTCTTGTCATTAAAGCCAATGAAAGCATTCTGAGGACCATAATGAAATAATTATGTTTGCCTTTAAGAATTCTCTTCAATAACACATGGCAGTACTGAGCTAAATTAAAACATCAGGAACTAAATTTCGCTTGCCTCCATTTCCATTTTAGTTAATTATACCCCCAAGCTTTCCAATAGACCAGACCCTAAAAAATCTTTTGAAGCTGAAACAACCTTCAGATCATCAGCCTTTTTATAATCACGGACTTTGATAACAAGACATAGGTACTGTAGCCCCAAAAGCTTTAACATTTTTGAGAAGAGGCATTCAGTAGATGAGGTCTTCATATGCTCTGAAAATTAGAGAAAAATTGAGATAAATGTGATCCAAATGTTCTTCTCCCAGTTAAAGGAAGCTTTCGTGTTACTGGGTCTCGTCTGCATTACTGCTACCCGAGTATTTTGGAATCAGCTAGTTGGTTTTTCCTGACCTGGTAAAATGCAATCTGTGGCGAACATTAATTGATCAATAATAACAGAAACAAACATTTTTCTCTGAGTCAAATTAGGAGAGTCACCCCTTACTTGGTACTTAAACTTGCAAACAACAACAACGACAGAGCAATCTTTAAGAAAGGAGTAGACTCAGGAGAACTTATGAACTGGAAAAAAATAATACAGGCTTTCATTTGAGTTTCTTCTCCAGATCTCAAACAGCAGATACTTGTGAAGGCAAAAATAATCTGTGTTTAAGAGAACTAGGAAGACGGGGAAAGAGGAAAGCAGAAACTGCGGGTTGCTGTCAGGGCTGGTGGCAAATGAAATGGTATTTGCAGGGCTGTCACACAATGCGGATGGGGGTGGGAACTTGGTACTTAGAAAAGTAAATAGGAGTACCAGGGATTAACTCGGACAATGCGAATTCCCTCCCATTTTGTTAGAAGCGGAGAGCTGGCTGGGCTCATGGGTGATAGGATTTGGTGACTGCTGGATAGACCTGCTCAAGACGCATCAGAGGAAAACTGTGGACAGCTGGGAAACAAACAGCTCTTCTAGAACAACGTAAAATTGCCATTATAGTCTCAGAATCGGCTTTTCGTACAATCAGTCCCTTCCGCCCAGGCTTTCTTCGTGTCCCCCACTCCCAGCTGGCTCAGTTCATCAGCAGTGGGGGAGGCCTGGAGACTCCTGGAATCCATGTGCCCTGACGAGAGGAAATGCTTGGCCAGGCTGGGTCGCCTGGCTGACGTCAGTTCCTGTTATCCTCGCCTTATCGTGCAGGGGACCAAGAGTCTTATCTTACTGAATGGCCCCCCTTTCAGCTCCCCACCCTGCAAGTCCAGAGAAAAAGCAAGTCAGCAGTTCCACTGCCTGCTTGAATTCTCATCTAAGAAGCTCGGAAAACTCAAGACAAATAATATAGTACCTGTGGACTCACCCTTACTACTTCCTAGGGGGTGAGAACTTCAGCAACTTTATTTTTTATTCATTTAAAGGGGTTTAGAGGTGTGGCATGACACAGGAATCATACTTCTTAGAGATGAAGTAAGGAAGCCAGAAAGGAAAAGAGGAGACTTCAGGACAACATATTGACTGATGAGGTTGTGTTATTAGATCTTACGGATGGGGAAGGTTATCTCATCTCCTATTTAACAAGACATACTTAGGCCAAGCCACTTACAGACAGGATACTGATAAATCTGGAACCTGAGTTAACGCCACTCTCCATTCTCCATCACCACCCATTTCAACTTTCTAAGAAGGAGTGGGCCAAGAACTGATACAGATTTGGTCAGAGTGATTCAATTTAATAAGTCTACCCCCCCCACTCCCAATGCACACATGTGCTGGAATCAAAACCAGTCATAATACTTAATCCATTCTGCAGGGGTGCTTTCTATTTACAGATCTACCGTATGCCACAAAAGGAATTCATGTTCAGAAGAATGACCCAGAAGCACAAGGCATCTTCAGTCATAACGAAAAAATGAAGCTGGGAGCACTCCAACTATATTGACCATAGAATCCAAACAAAGACTTTCTGTGCCACTCCTGGGTTCAAGGGGCAGCCTCAGAAATGTCGTAATATTGAAATATCTGGCATATTTCCATGATTTATGTGGGAATTGTGGCAGTATATCTGAAAGTGGGTTATTCTAGAAAATCAGAGATGTACGATTGCCCTAACTACCCTATAATCTGAAAGGCAAGATTCTAACATTAATATCTTTTGGAAACGTTTTTAGCCAAGATTTTTCTGATTAACCCTCATCAAAAGCTCCTATTTCCGAAAGAATGTATTTAACTGATAGTTAACTAAATCTATAGTGGAACATTTTAAGTATAAAAATGTCATTTAAAGATAAATTTATTGGCACTTACATGTAACTGAAACTCTATAGACGATTCTTTTTAAGATGTTCTAAAATGGATACAGCGTTTATTGTTTAATAAGACTGGTATGACTTGAAGAGAGTTGTGTATTTTGCGTCTTGGTTTCACATCTCCATTTTCCTCCTAGAGAGTAACTTTCTAATTTAAAAATTCCTGGCCTTTTGTAAAGAAAAAAAGAAAAGAGAAAAAAATCTAATTTTAAAGATTATAAATTCCGTGAGAGCAGAATTTATAATATCTATCATTTCTCATGTATTCCTTTCTGAGATCGTTTATTGAAGCTTGTAGAATGCACAAAGGGGAAAACGGTTTAAGATTTTCTTCCCTTTTCATTTTCATTTCAAGATTTTCATTACATCTCAGGGGTTTAACATGCTGAAGGTAAATTACAAGCATCTGAGAGGCAGAAGAACTTTCTTTTACTTTTATGTTTTAAAGAAAAGTTCAAGACAATACTGACTGGTTATATATGGTCAGAGCCAGGCTTCCAGAAATGAGAAGAAAACTTCTGATTCAGGTCAGTTAACCTATCTGAAATGGCCATGCTTGTCATTTATCTAATAAGGCAAATAAATAATTTTTTTTTTTTAAGGCCTATTTTAGAGCAAAGCCTTTGCACTTGGGCTGGCGAGTCAAATTCTAACTGGAATTTACAGATCAATTCCACAGCTTACGTTTAAGCGGACAGAGTTGTACCTCTCCCATTTTAGTTTTTGGAATCTACATTGTATGGTGATAAAATTTAAACTCATGTGGTTTTTTTTTCCCTCTAGGTTACACATCAACAATTCCCTACCCAAAGTACCATGTTATCAGCATGCTGACAAAATTCTAGTTGTTTTTTTTTCCTACAGGGAAGGATAACTTTGTGAATCTTCAGCTTTTTTTCAATAACCGTACCCTGCACTCTATCCTGCACTCAGAGATGTAAGCAAAAGTCCCTTTTCTTTCTTCTTTCTGATGGTATTAGTTACCACTGTCATGTGGCCGAGAAGCAGAAAATTATGTCCTACTTTAGAAAAACAATTGAGCCTTTTCATCGAAATATTTATTCAAAACCCCATTCAATTCATACGGTGGCTGTCAGTCTTTATTTAGTCTCTCCTTCAGAGAGTATCTTTGATTTTGCCACTTTGACCCCAATTTATATCTCACTAGGAGAGGATTTGGATACTGTGTAATACTTAAAATTCAGGTCCCAGGGTTTTGAGTAGGGGACTTTTCTTCCTTAATCACACATCACTGTTTGTTTTTAAAACAGATTATTTCTCATTAATGGGCAAAATACTATTTCAAAAAGAAAAAATTTTTTTTTTCCTTTTTTCTTTTGATGGGCTGAGCGTGGAGACAACAGGGAAGCGGGCCAAGAAGTTGTCACACTCGTGATTTCACAGAAAGCAACTATATTTAGACCACAAATATTAGGATTTATCCTATGCCCACTGAGCAATTAATGCTGAAAACATCTGGAGCAGCCCTAAAACCAAGATAATCCAGGAGGCATATGAATAGAAATTTTGTGACTATGATACCTTCCAGGGGCAGTCTTGAATCGTATTATTTATACCACATTCCCTTATAGCCTGCTAATCCTGACTTCGAATTTTTATAACAAGCAATCCGCAGGCCCTACTCCAACCCGTAGTTGGTTTGCGTGTCATTTTTCTGTCATTAAAATTTTAAAAAGAAAATAAAAAGAATATTCTAACACCTTTCAAAGACGGCTTCTGGTGTGTCTTCCAATCAAAGGGTTTTCTCTAATTACTACACACACAAACACACACATACACACTCTGCAAAAAATAGAATCTCCAAGCAGAAAATACTTTTAGTCGGAATTTACAACTATTTTTCCCCCTTGCCCACTGTTTCCTCTGTGTTAAGGGCACAAACAGATCTGCTTCTCGTCAAAACAGTCATTAAGTAAAATGGAAAAGGTTGTGGTTTTTATGTGCTTACTTATCCAAGTGAAGCCCTCATATGCTTTTATTTCAAAAGTCCTAACTACCCATGCCACCCTGAACCAAACACCATGTGGTAGACATTTGTTAGAATCTTTATTTATGCTTAAAAACTTAATCTCTTGAACAACTAAACTGACCGTCATAAAGGGATTTATGGAGGATAAGCAACCCTGCGGGGACATACGCAATTTTTACAATTTATTCATTTAACCTAGAGCTGGGGGTGTGGGATTTAGAACCCTTGTGAAATTGACCACAATAAGCACTAATTGCCCTGCTTACAAAAATAAGACACTGGAATTTCTGAAATCCCTTTGTCAAATGCCTTTATTTACTTTTTCTAATGCAAGTTTCTTTGATTAGCTGAACTTTGCTGTTATCAACACTTCTTGCTTATCGGCTGGTCCTAGGCGAATGACACATTCACCACTAGCTCTCCCTAGATAAGGCAAATCCCTTGTTTAACTTGTTCAAGAACAAACAAAGCTTTTCCCCCTACTCCTACAACTTAATAGGCATGTTTGGAGGGTTAATTACAAAAGGGAGAATGTCTACTTGTAAAGGCTCTATTAGGTCTAATAGCTTTCCGCCAAGGGTCCTGAGCCATTTTTTTTTTGTCTTCGTTAAAAATATATTTCATAGAACTTTCTTTTAGAAGAAAAAGTTCTGCAGAGCCCCCCCCCCCCCTTCCCTGAGATTCCAAATGAAACTGTTCACACTCTTTTAACTGCTACAAACAAGGACAGGTCTAAAAGATCTGTTAGTGGGTTGCAAAATTATTTTGTAACACTCGGTTTCTTTGAATTCTGCAGAAAGAAAACAGGCATTAGGAAACAAAAGGCATTTGGGGAGCAGCTGAAGATGAAGACGCCTTCTGAAAACTATATTCTTTTTGCCCTGGTTATGGCTCTACGAAATATTAAGTCAGACAGCCAGACTGTTGGCATCAAATGGTTATTGATTTTTCAGCTACAAACCTGTTGATTTCCTGGCCCAAGAAGCAAGTCTTTATCGCTAAGACAAAGTTTCAGAGAGGGTAATTTAAATCTAGTCACCGTCCCCTCTCTCTCCCTTTTCTTCTCCCTCTTTACATAAAGCCACCATGTTATTAGGAAAACTCAATTTCTTCCAGTTAAACTTTGACCTCTTTGAAAACAAAGATTTAAAATGTCATTTTCAGGCTAATACTCCAATGAATTGTCAAATAAAGTACTAAAAACATTTTGATAGATAGCTGAGCCATTTATCTAAATCACTGTCAGGGCAGCCACGCATCCTGCAGGCTCCCACCACAGCCACCCGAAGGTGGGATTTTCTGGGACTTCTGGTCATTTTTCAAGCCTGCAGCCACACTACTGTTGACCAGATGCGTGCCTCGGCATTGTGTCAGCATCAGATAACCACATAGTCAATATTTTTTTAAAAAACCGGGCTACCCCACTTATATTTCCTCTCCTTTAACTGATGTCCAGGTTCTGGGATGAACTGCAAGATATGGAAATAATGGATGGCTCAGCCCAAGGGGTGTTCATTGCCAGTAGTTTTCTAGCAAAACAGCAACTTCTTAGAGCAACAAAGTGACTCGGAAAGGTGGCAGCAGGGTCAATGCTAAGAAATATTGCCTTTCCTTAGCAAGAAAAACATTGGAAGCAGCAGCTTTAACTGGTGGTTTATGAACTTCAGGAGCAGTAGCCACCCTAATTAGGCTAAATTCCTTGCAAGGACAATGTCATATTTTAATTACTTTGGACTGTTGAAACACACAAGGGGGGAATATATACAACTAGCAGCTAATGCAAAGAACAGCAAAGTTAAATTCCCCTCTGCATACATTTTAGTAAAAACTGCACAATGTGTCAAATTGCCTTACTTGAAGAATGTTTCAAAGTCCTGTGGTCACACTCTACTTTTCCCCCCTCCATGCATATTTTTAAAACTGTTTTCAAGAGACTGTAAGGCTGGTAAGGAGAGGAGCGGGGGTCGGGAGGGGTTGTCTGGGAAGAAAACATCTAACAGGAAATTTTCAGCAGAGGGAATCAATATGTACGCCAGCTTATCACACCCTTTCAGCATTAAATCATTAAATCCTTTGTCTTGCTACCAATGCAGTTTGTTTCCAACGTCTTCATTGCATGCAAGAGACAATTCATTTTTTTTTTCTTGGTAGAAGAAGGGAAAAAATAAACCTACATTGAGCAGTGTGCCGATGCTGCCATTCGGTTTGGGTCAATCCACTGAAGCATGCTTTGAGAGCTTTCTCCTGGAGCATGCAGGAAGACGGACTCGCAGTGTAGAAATCCAGGATTTGCCCAGGACTCACTGACAGAACATCCATACAGTCAAACATGATCTCCCCTGCACCGAATGTCTGCAAAAGTGCTTATCCTCTAGGTGTGGAGGCAAATGGCATAGAAAAGTCCACCCAACTCCATCAAACTCTGCCCCTTTTTTGGCACGTAGGCTGTTGGTCTTTTTCCCAGCCCCGAATCATGAATTATGACAGACAAGCCAGCTAAAAGCCTGTAATTGATCCAAATGATCATTTACCATTTTCCAGGCTTGCTCGGCCAATCCAGCCGGGGCGGGGGTTCCCAGAAAGATTCCAAGTTCTCCTTCCAAGAAAATGCCTGCAAAAAGCCTTCCGAATGCGGTCCGGATCCTACCCCGACGGTGCCCAGACAAACCCTGCCCGGCTCGCTCGCGTCCTCGGCATCCCAGTCCTCAAACAGCTCGCATGGGGGAATTCTGGTCCCCCCTTTGGCAAAGAATAGACCCTCCTGCCTCTGAACAGCTCACTTCCTACTACTTCTGTCACACAGAATGAAAGATTGAATTGCCTAATATATGCGAGTGAACTTTCGGTGAACCCTTCCCGGGCTGCTAACCTTCAAATGACCCAACGAGTCTGACATCACCAACTCCCAGGATTCTCACAGAGCTTAAAAACTCCCAGCAGCCCTGCAAAAGCAGACAGCCAGAGAGGCAGGCAGCGGGCGAGCGTGCGAACCGCCTCTTTCTTTCCCATTTCTCACCTGAAAAACAATGCAAGAAGTGCTTTTAAAACGGGCAGGGGAGGAGCCGGGACACCGCTCCCGGATCGCGTTGAGCGCCAACTTCGCTCCCTTTCCGCCTCTTTATTCGCGGCGGCTCAGCTGGGAAGCGCGGGTCCCCGCTCGCCCGCTCGCCTCCTGCCCACCCCCGCGCCCCCAGCCCACCCTGTAAATTCCTCTGTGCGCCCGCCTGTCTGTTAAATTCCTTGTAACTTAGGTATTTTTCCACTCCCGAAAAAGCACATGCAAGCCCTAAACTGTAGAGCAGAGGAGAGCTAGTCCTCGGGGAAGCCTGGGGTTGAGAAACTTTCCATTTGATAGTTTTTTTTTTTTTTTTTCCCCCTCCCCTCCCTCTTGCAAAGCCCTGCCCTAAGGGATTACACTTGCTCTGGAGTTTAAAAAAAAAAAAAAAAAAAAAAAAAAAAATTTAAAAAAAAATCCAGCTTTCTGGATTCATTTACTTTTACAACATTCTCTCAAGTCTGTATGCAGCAGTTAAGAATTAGTGGCTTTTGCTCTCAAACACACACACACACACACACACACACACACACACACAGAATGACACAGATATATAGGATTTGATTTCAGGTCCTGATGGTAGAAAACACAGCAGCCAAGAGTGGATGTGGGACTCAAACTGGGATAGGTCTCCAACTTCTTACCCGCTGTGTGATCCAGAATGAGTATTTAACCTCTCTGAGCCTCAGCGTTCTCATCCGTAGAATGGGGATATATTACTTCCCACTTCAGTGGGTTGCTGTGAGCATCCCTCCCTCCCCGCAAAGTGCTTATATGGCACTCAGTATGTATCCTCCAACAAGTACTAACTCTCATTTCATCCTCTTATTTTTCACTGAGGGAAAGAAGCCCTGCAAGGGGAGGCTGAGACCTGTCTGAGGCTTCAAAGCTCAGAACCATGACTTGCACCCAACTCCCTGGGATTCCAGCCACTGTGAAAATTATTTTGCGGTTCCCACAGCCTTGCACCCCAAATAGCATGTTGGTGACCTTTGTCATCTCACGCACATACACACAACACACACACACACACACAACACCATGTAATTAAACACATATTTTGAAAACTGGTTAAGTGTGAAGGTTTTATATTTCCAAAGTCCTGTTTACACCAATATTAGCCCCAGCCCAATCTTGGTTATTTATTAGAATAATTTTACGAGAAAGAGATTCTTTTTTATACTTCCCATATTGACCCAGCCTAGAAGACGGAGAAACCTTTTTGCAGGTCTTAAAACATGGAGCAGGACAGATGCAAAATTTACCAATAAACCCAGGCAGAGAGCTTTCAAAGGGAGAGCCAATCCACAATCCGCGTTGCTTCAGGATGCAAAGTACATCCAAGAAAGGAAACTGCGGAAGAATGAAAACACCCTACCACCTCTACCAACTCTCCAGTCTTTACTTATAATTCTTCCACAAAACAGGGCAGGCAAGTGGGTGGGCTTGAGGGACAGCGTCCTTGCCCCTTGTGGGGAAGAACGCTGCCCCGGTCTCCTTTCTCTGGATAATGCTGGAATGTTCATTGGCATCCAGGCCTTTTGGAAGCCTGTCAGGGGGCACCCTGCCCCATGCTGAACGACTGCTCTGTCTCCAGGAGTTGCTAAGTGGCACTTGTGGTGTGACATGAAAAGTATGCATCACACACACTTTCCAAGTCAAAGATCCTTTTATGAAGGTACATTAAAACAATTTTCAGCCCAGCAAGCTCAGTTCTTGCTATTGAGAAGTCCAGGGCGAAGGTGGGGTGAGATCTTGCTGAAACTATGTTTGTTATTCTCTCTCTCTCTCTTTTTCAAGTGGCCATTATTTTGTAGCAGAGGTTTATAAAGAAACCCTTTAACTACAAAGACAACACACCTCTTAAGCAAGGAGCACAGAGGAATTTACAAAACATTTAACACACTGTCATTAAGATAGTTGTAAAGATACACAAGGCACCACATTACGTACCAGCCTCTGTGTATGTGCACTCACAACTCCAAATGCTTACTTATGGTCCTTAAGAGTCCCTTGGAAACTGGACTCATCCTGTGTGTGATAAAGGAGGGGACTGAAAAGGTATCTGAGAAGAACAGAGGAAGCAGCTACATTTGAAGCACAGCAGGAAGCATCAAGAGAGGAGAAACTGAGGTATCTGCTCCCCAGGGGAGGGCATGGCACTGCCTGTCCAAATATCTTTCCAAAGGGTAGGGTGCACTCATCACAAGGAGATGAAGATGGGCATGGCGTCTCCCAAATTCTGTTTCCTCTCATTTCTTAAGCTAGGGGATCAGCCTCATCTAGGAAGAGAAATGACTGCTCCCTAATTTCTACCCTCAATATTATATCATGGCACAAAAACAATCATAAAGTATGCTGGGGGTGGGGTTCGGAGGGGGTAGGAGATTGGGTGTTTTCTTTCTTTGCATGAAAAAAATTTTAAATTTATAATCACCTTGGGGTTCTCTTAACTGTAGGGGAATAAACTTGGGCTTTTAAATGCTGATCTTCTATTGCAATCCGTGTGAATAGAATATTATGGGATTCTTCCAGTGCAACAGCACTCGCTAGTCTATTCATCATTTCTCATCATGAGTTAATTATGCTGATGGCAACTATTAGAGCTATTATTTGATCTAAGTATTAATTTATAAAGCAGCCCCCAAATTTAGCCACATGTTTCTTATCATTTCTTCATCAGGAAATCTAATTCTTATACTTCTGGAAAACCGGTCTTCCTTCAAATTCTTCATCTTAAATAAAATTTAGGGAAGATCTACAAATAAGCCACACTTCTTTAAATAGCATATCCATGTACCATGAAGATTAATGAGTAGGTAGAAGGTAAAAAAAAATGGCCTAGTTAATTCAGGGATAAATGAAATTTAAAGTATTGACGCTTATTTTAAACATGATCCAACAGTTGGAAGAAACCTTTCCCAAATAGTCTCTTAGGTACGGCATAAGATAACATTCTTATATGTGTCCTCTCCTCCGTTTTGTGTTTGATGAATGATAAGAGAAACTCTAATAAAAGTAGTTCCAACCACAAACAAAAAAGCAAAAGTTTGAGACCAAAATCCATTTCGTTTCGGAGTAACTGTATATTTGTCAATGTGACACAGCACATTTGAAACCCATAATCATAAAACAAAAATTTATAGCCAAGGTTCAGGGTCTACATCTGTTTCTCTGGTTTTCGTATAGCAATTACCCACCGGACAATCCAGAAAGAAACACCATGAATCATGGTCTGCAAGCATGTTTGAACTGGAGAGTTTTGTGAAGAAAGAGCAGGCGTCTCTGTGTACCAGGACTGAAGCCGGCTGTGTTCAAAATTGGTCACATACTTTGTGATGTCTAAATAAAAAGATTCTCACAGGCGTAGACATATCCACCAGAGGCACAAGTCATGCCAAGTGCAGGCAGACATGGGGGTGGGGTGGAGGGAGGTAGACACGAATCATTTTAAAAGACACACCTGCCTCTTCCATGTTATTTCGGTTTGCTTCATTTTTATTTATCTGTTTGTTTTGTAACCGTTAATCTCATCTAAACTCCTCTTGCCACGGTTTTGCCAGAAAAATAGATGACTAGCCCTGAGTGATGTGTGTGTTTCGGCCTGGAAGCCAAGGCAGGGATGGACTGCCAGCACACCGCCAGTGTTGAGGCTGTTCTGGGGGCTTCCACCCAGGCAGAGCGGCTTGCTGTGCTGGTGGCCGGGAGAAGTTCTAACACTCATCAACACATGGAAACTGCTTCTGGCCCTTCCATCCGAACACCTGCTAATGTACCAGGACTATTGATGGCCACGGATCTTACACCAGAAGACACCAAAACGCTCTGCAAACAGGGATTCACAGAGTGACTCTACGCATCTGTGTAGAGACTGGGTCTTCTCAGAATCCCAAGGAACATATGTTCTTCCTCAAAAATGTTTCTCCATCTTCAGCGTTGGCCACGGTGTCCTTCTTTCATTTGGTTCCTTTCTCCCCAGCTTCCTGTTTTTTCCAGTGTCCACGATGAAGTCTTCCCACCTGGGTACTTACAAACACCATTCCCCAAAACAAGGGGCACACTTCTCCCTTTCTGCCCTTGACTTGTTTTCTCTAGCACTTCTCTGCTTTTGCTGGGCATGACTCATGACTCGTAAAGGCATCTCTTCAAGTCCAACAGCTTCTGTTGGTCCCAGCTTGAAGCTTAAAGACTTGCCCTCCTGAATGTCTCAGTATTGAGTCCCTCAGTTTGGGAGAAACCGATTTTTGGGTTTTTTCCCCTCTTATTTTCCACTTTTTAAATTTAGACTTTGCCTTTTTTTTTTTAAGTACTATACATTCTGCAACAACATGGATGGATCTTGAGAGTATAATGCTAAGTAAAATAAGGCAGAGAAAGACAAATACCCTATGATTTCACTCGAACATGGAACCTAAGAAACAAAACAAATGAACGAAGGGAAAAAAGAAAAAAGAGACAAACCAAAAAACTAGACTCTTAACTATAGAAAACAAACAGATGGTTACCAGAGGGGGCGGGGAGGGGATGGAGGAAATATGTGATGGGGATTAAGAGTACACTTAGCTTGATGAGCACTGAGTAATATATGGACTTATTGAATCACTATATTGTACACCTGAAACTAATATAACACTGATGTTAGCTACATTGGAAATAAAATAAAAAAAGAAAGTAATACACCTTCATAAAAACTCATAGTCTGGTCTAGAAGCTATATGAAAAAAAGTTGCTGGGTATGTATCTGTATATCTTTTGGGGGGGTTGTTGCTTTTCACAGATATGATAAAATACTACACGCTGTTCTGTAACATTTGTCTGTTTAGCAATATTTCTTGAAATCCCTTCCTAATAAACAGTGCATGTAGAACTCTCACTAAAAAATAAAAACAAGAGACACCTGGGTGGCTCTGTGGGTTGAGCATCAGACTCTTGATTTTGGCTGAGGTCACAATCTCAGGGTCCTGGGATAGAGCCCTGAGTTGGGCTCTACTGTCAGTGGCGAATCTGCTTGAGGATTCTTTCCCTTTGCCCCCCATCCCCCCGCCCTCCCCCACATGCACATGCATGCTCGCTCTCTCTTTCAAATAAATAAATCTTTAAAATTAAAAAAAATTAAGTAAAATAAAAAAACACAAACAAAGAAGCTGAATAGTATCTCTTTACATTCATACACTGTAATTCATTTGGCTAGTGCTCACCTATTGAATACTTAGATTTTTCCAGGTTTTCAGTGTTTAAGAAGCCCTCAGGGTATGGGTACCAAAACGTCTGCTGGATAAAATTCTACTAGAAGTATTGCCATGTCAAAGACATGTGCATGACCACACAAATTTGTATGCCAGAATGGTTGTGTTAATATATATTCCCCTTTTGTTCTAAAATAGGGGCCAGCAAACTTTTTTCTTTTTAGGGCCATAGGAAATATTTTACGTTTTGTAAGCTATACAGTTTCTGTTGCAATAGCTCAGTTCTGCTATAGTAATATAAAAAGGAGCCATATATATATATGCACATATATAAACATATATATAAAGTTTTATTGAACACACCCATATATATATATATATATGTGCATATATATATATATATATATATATATAGGTATATATATATGTATATATATATATATATATATATATATATATGTTCAATAAAACTTTATTTACAAAAACCAGCAGTGGACTGGCGTTGACCCATGGGCCATTGTTTGTCCGCTTCTGTTCTAAACCATTTTTTAACAATTTCACTGAATTTTATATTGCCTTGTCTCTCTCTCTTTAATACCCATCTCTGTTCATTTGGGTTCTGTTAACACTTTATATCTTCCCTCGTTTTTAAATGGTTTACCCAGTCTCAACTTGATTACCACACGAAGAATGACATGGTTCTTTTATTCTATTACTTCATCCAGAATCCTCTCATCTTCTCTCTTGGCTCGTTCTTGCCCACTTTCCTACTTCACTCTCTTCAGTCCTTGAGAAGGGGTATAGGATTGCATATCTCCTTCAAATGAGCCCAGATGCCCCTGGACTTTCTTTTCTCCACCACCAAACCATGCTTTAAAGCCCATTATTTCCACCAACACTTCCTCCCCCCAATATATGATGGCAGTATTGAGGAGATGGAAAATATAACAATGACTCCTGAGAGAAAATGCCAATGGCATCACCACGCTACAACTTGCCCTTGACGTCCCTGTTACTCTGCCAGAACTACTTCGTCTGTCTCACGTCAATACCTCTTCCAATGAGCTAAGAGTAGATGTGCCACCTCGTGGGCAGAGGGCTTAAAAGAACAGCAAGACACTTTTCCATGATGGGAAGAAGCACAAAGGATTCTAAGGGTGCTTTGTAATTATTTCACGTTAATATTATTAATGAAGGAGAATGTCTATAACTGGATGCCTACCTTAAAACCTAATTCAGCACTTCATTTTTTGAGATCATACGTATGAAGAGAGGCTATTAGTTGGCTCTTAAACTGTGCTGTTTAAATTATTAAAATTCAGTACAATAAGAACTTAGTTCCTCAGTAACACTAGCCATATTTCAAGGGCTCCAAAGCTTCATGTGGTTAGTGGCTACCGTGTTCATGGGACAGACAGCACAGATACAGAGCATCTTCGCCACCACAGAAAGTTCTATTAGGCCACAGTGCTCCAAAAGCTGGGCTTAGTGATCAGAGAGGGGCATGGTGGGTGGTGCCATAGATTCTGGACATCCACTGACTATGTTAGAACCCACCATATGCCTCTCACGAGCTGCATGACCCTGGGCAAATTACCTACCCTCTGCATGCCTTAATTCCCTCACCGGTAAAATGGAGATATTAATGATAAATACATTAAAAGGCTGTGGTAAAGATTAAATGAGGTAATACAAGTAGAAAGCACTGGCAACATTGCCTGAGATGTAATAAGTACTTGCAGAGTGTTAGTGGAATGTCTGCAAGAAGAAAATGAAGTCGGGGACACATAGCTCCAATACCATTGCTAAGAGGCACAGACTATTCTGTCTGGGAAGTCAATTTTCAATCAAGATGCACAGGTCTGGGGTTCAGGCAGATGCAATTAGGACAAGATCCCTCGAGAGCTTTTGCTGTATAGGTCTGGGTAAGTAGCATTACATTGAAGTATTTTTATATATTTGTATAAAAGAGAATGGTTTCTTTTATTTTACAAATCAGACACTGAATCAGAATAGCAATGAATTCTCTTACTAGCCCCACCCTGTTCTCTCCTCTTGGGGGCAGGACATATATCACAGGACTTGCTGTTTTCTGCAGGAATGGTATTCTGTCTCAGGAGCACCAAGGCCAATTATGGTTAATTAAATGACAAGGACAGAAGACTCACGTTATTTATCTCATCTTTCCAACCATCCATCCATCCACCCACCCATCCATCCATCCATCCATCCATCCATCCATCCACCCATCCATCCATCCATCCATCCACCCATCCATCCATCCATCCCATCTTCTTACTCATTCATCTAACTGCCCAATCCACTTGTCTATCTATCCATCTACTCACCCATCTACCCATCTATCCATGCTCTGACCATCACCTACTCATGATCCAATGATCAAAAGTGATGAAGAAAAGTATGGCTTTTCAAACAGGCAACATACAGAGTAGAAAGAGGGACAAAAGTAAAGCTTCTCAGATTATGCATATGTCTTTCTCTAGACTCCTTGAAAAGGATTTCCTGATGAGATGTGCGGGCAGAAATAAGGTCAAAGGCACAGGCCACTGGAGATTTTAGTTAAACAAGTTTGATAAATCAGGCTGTGGCTGGGGAGCCCCTCAGATCTAACACACTGATCTCTAAGAACGTCTTAGGATTTGAAATGCTAATGAAGCTGAGTTCTATTAGCAACACAAAAGTTTTTGACTCGGAGGGAAAGCTAAAGGCTCGAAAGGAATTTCCATCAGATTCTACAGGGAAAGGGAATGTAAAAAGTAGCAAATACATCAGAGAGGCTATTGGAGAGGGACTGGAGTTTAAATTCATCCTGGTGTCTGACAGAGAAAAAGGCAAATAAAAAGCCCAATGTGATTTAATGGGAATTGAGGGTAACATAAAGTCAAGTAGAAATCTCTGTGAAATTTCTATTGGGGAAACAAGGATATGTATATATGTACATTAAACACACACACACACACACACACACACACACACACAGTATGAACACATTATAAATATTTTTGATGAAAAAATAATTTTCTCTCTCTCTCCTTTCAAACTGCAGGGTATAAAGCCACTTTCTGAACATCTACCTCAACCAAGGGCTTTGAAAACTTCTGTTTGAGAGGATACCATGGTGGCTTCCTAAATTAATTTTTGACATTTTGTCATTGTTTGCTTTTTCATTTTGAGTTAGAGATGTTTCAAAAGAGATTAGCAAAGATATTTCAGAAGCAATACTTCCAAAATTTAAGGAAATGCATATAAGCACAGGAGGGCAAGCAAAGGGAAAAATAGACAGAAATATGAAATATCTCCTCTCTCTGTTCCAGCAAATGCAATGATAAAAGGCAAGACCACGGCAGTGATTCCCAAAGCATTGCAATCCTAGGACTTCACACCTAGAGCTACCTAATGAAAATTTCCCAAGGTCTGGTAAAATAATTGGCATTTTAATCAAGGTACTTAGGTACTTACCCGGCACACTAAAGTGTCAGACTTCTGCTATGATGGGACGTTCCGTTTGGTGAATGCCAATAAACAGGAGACCCTACAGAGGATTAGATGTTAAGAAAGACTGCAAGGACTGGAAATGGCAGGGCTCTGAGTCTGGACTAAAGTCTTGGCTCTGTCCTCTGCAGATGTATGACTTTGGGTTAATCTCATCATCTTTCTGAGCCATGCTTACTCTTCTTGTATATGAAGATAATGTCTACTTCCGATGATAATGTCTCGTTGAAAGGAAGCTAAGGTTAAAGAATGAAGTGAAATAACATATGAGGAAAATTTTAGGTCTCTAAAGTGTTATGGAACATTTGGCATTACTAGTCACATATTAGGTGAAAATAGACAAAAAAATATTATCCGCTCTTTGATAAACTCTGTGGAAAACTGCTAATTCTAGCCTCCCATCTAATTCATAACCCCTTTAAAAATCCACAGATCTAGGGACGCCTGGGTGGCTGAGTCGGTTAAGTGTCTGCCTTTGGCTCAGGTTATGACCCCAGTGTTCCGGGATGGAGTCCCACACTGGGTTCCTTGCTCAGCAGGGAGCCTGCTTCTCCCTCTGCCTGCCCATCCCCTCTTTCTGACAAATAAATAAAATCTTAAAAAAAAAAAAATCCACAGATAATCAGCTGAATACAAGGCTATACAAAGAGAGGCCATATTGCCCAGCGTCCTTTCCAGCTCACTGTGGCTCTCACGTTCTCAGCAACAAAATGTGATCAGAAGTGCTGTGCCCTAGTTCTTCATCACTTCCTCAAAAAGTAACTTCCTACCTCCACTTGCTATTTCCACCTTTCTATGCCAACTGGAATGCCATGGGACCCTGTGTGGACCGTACAGATGAGGACAGCAGTACAGGGAAAGGCAAAACCATAAGACAGAAGAAACTGGAGACCCTGACTGCCCATTGCCTCCCTACCAGCCAGGATTTCTTATCTTTAGACAGTTACATGAGAGAAAAAATAAACTTCTATCACATGTATGCTGTGATAGTTTTGGGTGTCTTTTAAAATCAAGTTTGGTCTATATTCTAATTAATCGAATCACATTAGATGTGTTTAAAATTGAAAATAGAAGAAAGGATCATCTTGGTACTCCCTTATGCAATTAATTGCCCAACCCCTTTGAGATGTGACTCATGTTAAAGACCTGCCTTTCTTCTAGTGGAGCCAGGCTCCTCTCTCCTTTCCCACTGTGCAGACTGGTCAGTGGCAGGAAAACACGACTGATTTCCACTGCCCTCTGTGCTCCAGATGCTGAGACAAACGACAGAGTTTTTCATTTGCATTTCTGTGGCACAGACAGAATGTGAGCTAGCTCCGCAGAAGCTTCCATTTCTAACTCTGGACATTACCCACCCCTTCCTGGGGCATACCACCATTTGGGTGCGGCTGGTTCTAGCCATCTGGGCTGCGCTTGGACAGGGAGGTAACCCTCAGGAGTCGAACACTGTCCTGTATGTGGAGTAATTCATGGCAAATCTGAAGGGGTAAGGCAGGCTAGTGTAACAAAACTGAGCCGGGAAGCCAGAGATCCAACCGTCCACTAACAGCTTCTGAGAACTTGTCCAGTGTAATCAGCAATGTGAGGAGGCTGTTGTAACTCCCAGTGGCAAGTAAATGGCTCGGGTGCCCCCCCATAAGCCCATGGCAGATTTGCTAAGGTGCGTTTCTCAGAAAGGTCCCAGCAAGGCGGCTCAACGCCACACCAGCCCAGAAACTGGCAGCCTCCAAGGGCCCAGTGCACGCTACCTCCTGTTGTAGAATAAAAGTTGGATTGGAGCACAGCACCCTTACATGTGTTTGTTTATGTACTGTCTATGGCTGTTGAGTGAAACACTGTGTCTCACAAAGCTAAAAATATTTATTACAATCTGGACCTTTACAGAATAAACTGGGTGAGTGCAGCTCCACACTTTCACTACTGATCTAGTTGAAGAGGGCCTTGGAGATGAAATCTACTGGTAATTTAGAACTGGAGAGTACTGAGGGTTTCCTCACTGTCTAAGATTCTTAATTTAAATACCTAAGAACCATGCGCCTGGGTGGCTCAGTTTTTAAGTGCTTGCCTTTGGCTCAGGTCATAATCTCAGGGGCCCAAGATGGAGCCCTGAGTTTGGCTCCCTGCTCAACGGGGAGTCTGCTTCTCTCTCTCCCTCTGCTGCTCCCCCTGTTTGTGCTCTTTCGCTCTCTGTCAAATAAATAAGATCTTTTAAAAAAAAATAAAACATGCTAAAGAGACCTCTTCAGTGTCTTTGAGTTTATCTTTGCTCTGCCTGGAATGTCTCGTTTAGATATAAACATGACTTATTCCATCCCTTTCTTTAGGTCTTTCTGAATATGTTGCCTTAACTGAGACACCAATGATCCTAAAAACCAAGGCCCCTAGGTCATGTCCATGACTTTCTGTCCCTTGATCCTCTATTTTAAAATTTATAGCCTTTATTACCCCCTGGCAAACACTTATTCTTTATTGTGTATCTCCCATAATGGAAAGTAATCTCCTTGAGGGCAGCAACTCTATCAAATTCATTGCAATGACCCTAATAATAAGAACATTACACGACACATAGTAATCCTTCAACAAATGTTTGTCAAAGAATAAACGAGTGAACGAACAAATAGGCCCTCTTGGCAGACACTGCTTAGTAGAATCACATGAAACTTGGTATAAAAATTTAAAATTGGCACCAACTATGATCTATGGTTTCAAAGCAATTAGGATGGCCCTGCTATCAGCAAAACAAAATTAGGACTAATTATCAAATCGTATCTTTTAAAAAATGAAATCTGTGGCATAAGCCTTGTGCTTTTAATTCACTGATAAAGAAGTTTAACCCATATATACAGACCAGAAATCTTTTTTTTTTTTAAAGATTTTATTTATTTATTTGTCAGAGAGAGAGAGGGAGAGAGAGCAAGCACAGGCGGACAGAATGGCAGGCAGAGGCAGAGGAAGAAGCAGGCTCCCTGATGAGCAAGGAGCCCGATGCAGGACTCGATCCCAGGACGCTGGGATCATGACCTGAGCCGAAGGCAGCTGCCCAACCAACTGAGCCACCCAGGCGTCCCACAGACCAGAAATCTTTTTAAAAAATAAGGCAAACAGACTTAGTTAGCCACTATAAAACAAAGCCAACAAACAAAACAAATTGATTTGATGCATAGCCGACACTATAAACAAAAATTAACTCAACATGGATCATGGGACTAAGTGTAAAACGAGGAGGTTTATATAAACTTTTAGAAGAAAAAAAAAGATAGGAGAAATTCTTGTGATCATGGGTTGAGCTCATGTTTCTTAGAAGTGACACCAAAGTGTGCCATAATAATGAGATTAATAATGTGGATCTTATCACAATCAAAAATCTCTGTTTTTTGAGGGGTGCCTGGCTGGCTCAGCTAGTACAGCATGTGACTCTTGATCCTGGGGTCATGTGTTCAAGCCCCATGTTGGGCACGGAGCCTACTTTAAAAAAAAGACAGAACAAAACACTTCTATTTATGGAAAGATTCTGCTAAAAGAATGAGAAGATGAATCAAAAACTAGGAGGAAACTATGCAAAACATATATGAGATAATGAAGTTCTATACAGAATAAAACAGCTCAAAATCAGATATAACAAAGCAAACCCCTTATCCTCGTCCCAAGTTGAGTGAGCAATTTGAACAAAAATGTCATCAAATATATGGATGGCAAATAAACACATGAAAAGGCATCAATATTATTTGTTATCAGGGAAATGCAAATTCAAACCACAGTGAGATACCACAACGCATCTATTGTAGTCACTACAATGAAAAAGGCTACCACATCAAATGTTGCTGTGGCTGTGGAGAAACAGAAACATTCATCTAGTATTAAAAATGTAAAATCATACAACCATTTTTCCCAGCCCAAAACTGGAAACAATCCAACTGCCCCCAAACAGGTGAATTGATCAACTATTGTATACGCATATAATGGAAAACTCTTGGCAATAAAGAAAAACAAACTACTGATACATGTGACAACCTAGAATGAATTTTTAAATAATTATGTTGAGGATGGGGCGCCTGGGTGGCTCAGTGGGTTAAAGCCTCTGCCTTCGGCTCCGGTCATGATCTCGGGTCCTGGGATTGAGCCCCATGTCGGGCTCTCTGCTCAGCGGGGAGCCTGCTTCCTCCTCTCTCTCTGCCTGCCTCTCTGCCTACTTGTGATCTCTATCAAATAAATAAATAAAATCTTTAAATAATTATGTTGAGGGAAAGAAGACAGACACAAAATAGCATTTAGTGTATGGTTCCATTTATATAAGGATATCCTAAAAAATTCAAACTAATATATGGGAGCAGAAAAAAAAAACCGTGGTTTCCTAAAGACAGGGTTTAGGAAAACAGAGATGGGCAGGAGGATAGGATTAAAAAAAAAACAAAACAACACATGGGGAAACTTCTAGGGGTGGTGGTGGATATGTCCATTTTTTAAAAAAGATTTTATTTATGTTCATTTTTTTAAATTGAAATATAATTGATACATACCATTAGTTTCAGGTGTACAACGTAATGATACAATTTATGTATATATTGTGAAACGATGACTACAATACATTTACTTAAGATTCATCATCACAGGGGGCACCTGGGTGGCTCAGATGGTTAAGAGTCTGCATTTGGCTCAGGTCATGATTCCAAGGTTCTGGGATCAAGCTTCACATCAGGCTCCTTGCTCAGGGGGGAGTCTGCTTCTCCCTCTCCCTCCCTTTACTGCCCCCACCCCTATGCTCTCTCTCTTTCTTAAATAAAATCTTTAATAAAAAAAGATTCATAATCACACACACAAATTTTTTTTTCTTGTGATGAGAACTTTTTTTTTTAAGATTTTTTTTTAATTTATTTGACAGACAGATCACAAGTAGACAGAGAGGCAGGCAGAGAGAGACAGGAGGAGGAGGCAGGCTCCCTGCCGAGCAGAGAGCCCGATGCGGGACTCGATTCCAGGACTCGAGCCGAAGGCAGAGGCCTCAACCACTGAGCCACCCAGGCGCCCTGTGATGAGAACTTTTAAGATCTATTCTCTTAACAACTTTCAAATATAAAAATACAGTATTAGTAAGTATATTCACCAGTCTATATATTACATATCCAGGACTTACTTTACAGCTGGAAGATAGGTGAAGATAACCTTCACCTATCTCTTCCACCCACCACCCCCTGCCTCTAGCACCCACCAGTCTGTTCTCTGTATCTATGAGCTCAGTTTTTGATTTTTATATTTCACATGTAAATGAGATCATATTGTATTTGTCTTTTTCTGTCTCACTTGTTTCACTTAGCATAATGCCTTCAAGAGCTACCCATGTTGTTGCAAATGGCAAGATTTCCTTTTTTATGGCTGAGTAATACTCCACTGTGTTTATATTCCACCTCCTCTTTATCCATTCATCTGCTGATGGACACTTAATTTCTTCCATGTCTTGGCTACTGAAATAATGCTGCAGTAAACATAGGGGTATAGGTACATTTTCAATTTCAAGTTTTTGTTTTTTTTCAAGTTAGTGTTTTTCTTTTTCTTTGGATAAATACCCACAAGTAGAATGGCTGGATCATGTGGTAGCTGTATTTTTAATTTTTTGAGGCATCTTCATACATTTTTCCATGGTGGTTGCACCAGTTTATATTCCCACCAATGGTGCACAAGTGTTCCCTTTTTTCCACATCTCCTCCAACACTTTCTCTCGTCTTTTTTTTTTTTTAAGATTTTATTTTTATTTATTTGACAGAGAGAGAGAGATCACAAGTAGGCAGAAAGGCAGGGAAGAGAGCACGGGGAAGCAGGCTCCCTGCTGAGCAGAGAGCCCGATGTGGGGCTTGATCGCAGGTCCTTGGGATCATGACCTGGGCCAAAGGCAGAGGCTTAACCCACTGAGCCACCCAGGTGCCCCTCTTGTCTTTTTTATAGTGGCCATTCTAACAGGTATGAGGTGATACCTCACTGTGTGTGTGGTTTTTTTTTTTTTTTAATATTTTATTTATTTGACAGAGAGAGAGAGGGAACACAGGCAGGGAGAGTGGGAGAGGGAGAAACAGGCTCCCTGCTGAGTAAGGAGCCTGATGTGGGGCTCGATCCCAGGACCCTGGGATCATGACTTGAGCCGAGGTCAGCAGCTTAACCAATTGAGCCACCCAGGCATCTCCCTCACTGTGGTTTTGATTTGCATTTCCGTGATGACTGGTGATGTTGAGCCTTTTCATGTACCTGCTGGCCATCTGTATTTCTTCTATGGAAAAAGCTCTAGTCACACCTGCTATTTTTAAATTAGGTTGTTTGTTTGTTTGTTTGTTTATTGCTATTGCATTGAATGAGTTCTTTATATATTTTGGATATTGACCCCATAGTAGATACATGACTTGCAAATATTTTCTCCCCTTTAGTACACTGCATTTTCATTTTGTTGGTGGTTTCCTTTGCTGGGTATATTCATCACTCTGATTATAATGATGGTTTCACAGGTACATACCTATGTCAAAACTTACTGAATTTTACACTTTGAATATACGAAGTTTAATGTCAATTATACCTCAATAAAGCTGTCATAGAAAACAGTATTTAACAAAATATTTAACAATCAGGATAGTACAGACATTAATCCACAGGGATAACGTTGGCCATGCCAGTGTATTGTAACTGAACACCAACCAGCTGCAGTCACAAAGGTGTTCACGGTTTTCTGGGAGACAAAGTTTACGACCACAGTGAAATAGCACGATGTACCCATCAGCATGGCTAAAATCAAAACCAACAAACAAGCAATGATACCGAGAGTATGCAAGATATGAAGAAATCTGGATTTTCATACAAGGCCCAAGGGAATGGCAATTCGTGTTACTAGTATGGAAAAGCATTTGTTAATATCTACTGAAATCTGACATTCCTTGAACTCCAGGACATGGTGACTCCATCTGTATGTGTATACTCAATAGAAACATATCCATATGTTTATATAAAAGCCACGTATACAAAATGGTCATAGCACTAATTATAATAGTCCCAAACAGAAAACTACTCAAGTATATAGCAATGGTAGCGTGAATAAATAAAATATGATGTTTCTATACAATAGAGTTCTATCCAGCCATGAGAAGGAATGAAGTTCATTGTAGTCAAGTGTGGATAAATGCCACAATATAATATTGAGTGGGGAAAAGCCAGACACACACACAAATACAACTCTATGACTCTATTTATATAAACATCAAAAATAGGCCTTATTAATCTATCTGCTATTAGAAGTTAAGACACCTGTTACCGTTGAGTCAGGATTGTTGAATAAAGGAAGGTACAAAATGGCTTTTGGTATTCTGGTCACATTCTGTTTCTTGACCTGGGTACTGGTTAAATGTTCAGTTGTAAAAACAAAACAAAACAAAACAAAACAAAACAAAACAACCATCATACTGCATACTTAATGATTTATGCACATCTGTGTATGTTGTAATAAAAGTATCTACCTAAAAAAATTGAGTGGATGGGACATATGACTCACAGAATTTTTAAATAAAAATCCTCTTAATTGGTCCTTGTATTGAAGAAGTTTGAGAACAACTACTCCAGTCAACAATCTTGAGAAGGTAAGGAGTTTGTATCCTAAGCAGGTCAAACGCTGGGGGTAAGAGGAAAAGGGGAGGCAAGTAGTCACTAAAGAACTAGCCTTGAATATTTAACTATAAAGTACAAAGAGCATTTTGATGAAAACTTATGTCAACATCTATATAACTAGGTCCCTTTATTACTAGCAACACCAGATGAAGAAATACCAAAACCTTAATATATCAGCGCTTAATTTTTATCTTTTAAATAAATATCTGAGAAATGAAGTGTGGGAGAAAAAAGGGAATAAGACATAGAAGATAAAAGAAAAAGCAAATATTAATTTTCTCCTAGGTAACTGCTATCAATTCCCCACTAAAATGCACCTTGACTACAATGGTTTACTAGAAGCCAAGAGCCATTGGATAATTAACAGTCATTTCCAAGTAGTCCCCAGCTCTGGAATGCCCCATACTGACTGCTTCTCAGGCTACCTACAATTCCTCACTAATACACACTTTCTAAGGCCAGAACTGGCTCTTCCACTTGGCGCTTATCATTTCCCCAAAGTCAAAGTCAGCTAGCTGCTCCCACCCTCTTCTTCACTGAGTGTCCCAGAGCTCCTGGGCTCATGCTGCACTGCCCCTGCTGGACCAGAGTATTTTCTGTATTGTCCCTGTTCCTTAGAGCTCCCCACCCCCCCCACCCCTCTACCCCCTCACCCCCCCCACAACCCGCCACCAGTTATCTCTCCCAGTAATCTCTGCACCTGTTCGACCTGTTGAGTTTGGATACCTTGGGATCTCCTCTCTGGATGCCCAGGGATCACCATCTTTTCAGCCAGTAAATTTCCCTTTTGATAGCAACCCGTCAAGACAAAGGGGTACAGGCAAGGCCCTGGAGGGCAATTTTTAGCCTTGGTTTAGAGTACTGGTTCCCAAACCAAGCAGTACTATTCTTTGGTCCCTTTGCGAGTCTTCAGGAGATATTTTTGCTTGCCTTTATGACGGGGGGTACTGCTCGCATTTGTGGATGGTACTAAAATGTCAGCTGTTCTGTGCAATGAAGAATTACCTACATCCCACACAACTTTATTTATTATTTAAGATTTTATTTTTTTAATGGAAAGAGAGAGAGAGTGAGAGAGAGCACAACAGTGGGATGAGGAGCCGAGGGAGAAGCACCCTCTCCACTGAGCAGGGAGCCCGATATGGGACTTGATCCTGGGACTCCAGGTTCATGAACTGAGCCAAAGGCAGATGCTTAACAAACTGAGCCACCCAGATGCCCCCCGCACTACTCTGACTTTAAAATGCAGGTAATTCATAAAAGTAAATAACCTGAACCTAGAGATGAACTCTTTTCTATACACAAAAGCAAACTGTTTCTTTGCATGGTTTCAAAAGGGACTGCATCTTCCAAGATGCAAGAACTTTGTGCACTGAGGGATTATATTTTGTATTGCAAAGAATTTTGCTAAGAGTTCATCATTACAGAAAATCGTTTTGATTCACCAAAACCATGCTTCTATTGGTCTGCATTGTAGCTCATGCTTTCATCCTGGTTCTACATAAGGGTATGAGCATTTGTTACCTCATCTTGTTTTCCAGTATAGTCATGCCCAAACATTTACTTATTAAAATATAAATTAATCTATTACAAATAACTTTTTTTTTTAAAGATTTTATTTATTTATTTGACAGACAGAGATCACAAGCAGGCAGAGAGGCAGGCAGAGAGAGAGAGAGGAGGAAGCAGGCTCCCTGCCGAGCAGAAAGCCCGATGTGGGGCTCGATCCCAGGACCCTGAGATCATGACCTGAGCTGAAGGCAGAGGCTTAACCCACTGAGCCACCCAGGCACCCCACAAATAACTTTTTTCATTTATATTATCATTGACTAGTATGCTGTTTTTGTAAAGAAAAAAAAAGTTTTGTGCAGAGTATATTATTTCAGAATGGTATAGGAAGTGTTATAAGATATTTACTATATAAAGGAGATACTGGGTCTGAAAGGGTTGGATCCACGGATTTAGAGAAACAGCTCCACTTCCCTCTGAAACATTTTCAAATGTTTCTATAAAATCTTGGCTCTTTGTGCCAAATATAGGCTGACCTTTGCCCAGTGGTGAGCTAGTAAATATTTAACAACTGGCTCTCAGTGGGGGAGAAACCTTGATTTGCTGCGTTTGCTGATTTCCATGGTGTAAATACTCTGACCATAGCCAGTTTCAAGAATCATCTAATATAACATCACTGGGCACAGAGATGGGTAAAGACACCAAGAATCAGCGCCTACAAACTTTTACGAGTAAGAGGACCCCATCACCTATTAGTAATCAAATTTCTGCGTAGATACCACCCTGATTTTTTCTACATTCTCTCTAACAAGGCTTGGGGGCGCATGAAGTAAATCAAGCAAAAATAAATAAATAAATAAATAAATAAATAAATAAATAAAACAAACAAACAAGTCACACCTGACATGGGTAACAACAGATACCTCTAGAGTTCACTGCTCCAAGAATCAAAAGAAAAAAGCCAAGCATGAGTTAAACAATTCTTTATAAAATCAGCAGCAATCAGTTGAGATTCCAGGATAAAAAGAAATAGCTTGTTCAGATGACAACTAGGGGACACAGCAATATGTTCCTAGCATTTATTCTGCTGCTGGTTTGAAAGAAAACAC
The DNA here is from genome assembly GCF_002288905.1 of Enhydra lutris kenyoni. Lineage (NCBI taxonomy): Eukaryota > Metazoa > Chordata > Mammalia > Carnivora > Mustelidae > Enhydra > Enhydra lutris. The sequence goes on from NW_019154123.1 coordinate 4,027,372, forward strand.
TGGAGACACATTTATGAAACCGTTCAAGGGCAGCACCTGGAAAGCATCATTTAATTAGCCAGGCAATGGAAATGCACGGGCTGCACACGAGGCCTACTCGGTTGTACCTCTGCTTGTAAACGGATGCTTCCTGATCAAAAGAAGGGCAGCCTACTGTGAGCAGTGAGATAACCCACTTTCAGGTGTCCTGTTATCGGTTAATTTCAGGTGTCCTGTTACCGGTTAATTTCAGGACTGGGGTATCCAGGTGGTTTTGGCCAGAGTACAAAATCTCACCAGGAGAGAATGGTGGATGGATTATGGGCTAACAGAATAGATGATAACAAGAACTGGATTGGTGTAAACGGTGCTCCAACATGAAAAAGTGATCAAGATCAGCAGCGATGGGAAACGGCCCAGTGTAAACACATGCATGTCTGATTTAGAATTTGTCTAGGACCCCAATTAGTATTACTTCCATTGTTTCTGCAACCCCTGACAAAGAACACCAAAGATTTTCTGGGACGTGAAAGTAAGGCCCCATTGTATAAAAGGTATTGTAGTATTTTCTATATGCAAAGGGATATGAACAGTGAAATTTCTGGAGAACAGACATGGGGAATTGCTCACCAGGCTTGGATGTAGACCCAGGTTCTACTGGCTGCTTTAAAGTCTGCTTATGATCGGAGAGGACACCATCACAAAATCCTTTATAATAAAGAAAGCAAAATTTTGTACTGTCTACAATCTTTATATCTTTTTAGTGCTTTCGAAGATTCAGAAACTTCAAGCACAGTCCCAATTTAGAGATCCTGATGGCCAATGTTAAAAAAGACACGGCTGTGGGGTTTCGCATCGATGAATCCTGAATATTCAAGGTGATCGGAAGAGGTCCTTCTACCCCGTAGCACTAGAGAGTTAACATGATTGTGAATAATGTCTTGAGTTTATGATGAATGTGTTCCAGACATGCGGAAGTTTACGGTGACTGTCAACCGGGAAAATGTGCAACCCCAGCAGATAATGGCAGATGGTGTGTGATCTGATGAGGGGGAAGAAGGTTCACAGAACCTTCACTAGCAGATGCTCAATGACAAAAGCAAAGTCAGTTGTATGGGCTCTCAGGAAAACAATAAGAAAATAAAGGTAAAACCTTTTTTTTTTTTTTTTTTTTTTGTTGTTGTGTCAGTAGAAGATATGTGTGAGCTACACATTTTTTTCCGCTGGTCTCAAGGAACAAGGGAGAGTGAGCTCATGGCAGTGGGCTGAGGCCAGAGGGTACGAGGTCATCAGAATCACAAAGAACCTGCTGCACCAGCACTCTTGTTCAGGAATACTTAACAGCATCATAGTTTCTGTTGTTGTATTTTATATGCCATGGTGACATTTACAGTGTCATCTCTTGCTTTGCCTGCTCTGTGGACCCAGGAGGTCTTCTCTGAACAATTCCCTAATGGGAAAAGAACTTCTGGTAATGCTGGGGATGCATGAATTCCAACTTCCTTGTGGCGACTGTCGGGAGTGAGCCCCAGTTGTTTGCAGCCCGTTAAGTGAGATACTACTGTGGAGTCGGGAAGGGAGGGGACAAGATGAAAGGGGACAGCTGCCATGGTTGGGTCTTAGGTTGGGTTCTCCCAGAGACAGATACTGAGATAAGGTTTCCAGTGCACACAGTATACTTGAGAGATCCCAGGAAGCCGTGAAGGGACAGATAGCTACAGGGCGTGTTACTGAGAGGGGACCATTGTGGGCAAATGGAGTTCAATCCATCCTAGCATCTTGGGAAAGAGTGTAGAACGCACTTGAGAGCTTTCCTCCCAAAAGAGCAAGAAGGCTCAAGGATTTATCCACCAAATTCCCATCTGTTTTTCTGCAGAGGGCTGTTTAATTTTCTACCACTTCTAGCTTGTACCACACAAGAGTCAAGGATGTTCTCATGGCCAGGAAAAAAATGCCTTCAGGCAGACCACTGCAGATATTCACATCAGCAGCCTCTGGTGTGCAGAAGGGAGGGTGGAAGGATACAAACAGGGCTCTGCCCATGTTCTGCAACTGCGTGCATGCGTGTGTGTGTGTGTGTGTGTATGTGTGTGCACGCACACATGGATATAAAAAAGAGGCGGACCTTGAAGAATAGGACTAAGATAGGCATGAAAAGGAGAGCAGTCACAGGCAGCAGGTGGAGTAGTATGCTCAAAGGTACAGAAAGAAGATACCCAAAGTAGAGTCAGGAGTGATCATCATCATTGAGCCTTTAGCTGAGAACATACTACAGACAAGCAGGCACCTTGTATCTATTATAAAGTATCTTCTCCAGCAGCATCCAATGTATTATTACTTTCATGTGATAGACGAGGGACCTGTGTGTCACTTGATATGTCTCAAATGCCAGCGAGCAACTGGAATTTGAATCCAAGTCTGTTTTCATTTTAAAGACTGTGTTCTTTTGGTCACCCCACTACCTGGAAGCTGGCTTATTCATCTTTTGTGAGGTCTGCAGCAGATATTACGAAGTTGGTCTCTACTGGGAACCATCTCAGGTATTGGACCACTAACAGCAAGGAAGCAATGAAGGCAGATGAAAGAGAGAGGCCCCTGACACAGCTGCAAAAAGGTCTTGAAAAGATGGTGGTGGAGGCAGCCAGTTAGGTAACTATCAAACTGTGGATGGTACAAGAAAGAAAAAGAGAGATTTGAGAAAGACAGTGTTAACTCCAGAAAATTTCACGGGATTGGTCAACTGCTCCACCATAAAGACAGGGTGAGGAAGACCAAGATAACTCAGAGACATTAAGACAAGGGGGTGGTGGGATAAGTAGCAGCTGTCACCACACCTTGGCAGGAATGACAAACTCAGTTGTTGCTGTGAGTGGAGGCAATGCAAAATATTTGAGCATAAAGGTCCGGTGTGACAGTGGTGGCTGTGGCCTCTGTCACTCTGCTCAGTGCTGTTGCTGATTGGGCTGTGAGGCAGCTGAGCTCTGCCTTGCTTCATTGCTGTTATGGGCTGAACTGTGTCCTTGCAAAATTCACAGGTTGAAGTCCCAAGCCCCAGTGCCTCAGAGTGTAACCATATTTGAAGAGAAGGTCTTTAAAGAAGTAAATGAGTTAAAGTGAGGTTGTTAGGGTGACACCAAGGGTGTGTGTGCAGCAGGAATGGCTGTGTGAAGAGGCAGCAAGATGGTGGCCATTTTTAAGCCAAAGAATGAGGCCTCAGGAGAAACCAACCCTGTGGTCACCTTGATTTCAGACTTCTAGATTCCAGTAGTGTGAGACAATATATTTCTGTTGATTAAGCCACCCCTCTGTGGTGCTTTGTTATGGTAGCCCTAGTAAACTACAATTCTGGAGGAGCACTGTGTTCTTCCTCAGAGCTTATCTTCCCACAGAGAGGACAGCTCTTCTGACTCACTGTGCTCCTCCTACTGGAATCTCCAAAGAAGGTTTGAACTCATACAACAGGTATGTGTATTTGTGTATCTGTGATCTGAGTGTGGCCAGCCCAGGATAAGGAAGGATGCCTAGACATGTTGCTAAAGGTTAGAGTCATGGAAACTGGTGCAATCCCATGAAAAAGATTATCAAGATAAAAGAAGGAATACCACACATCTTATGTATTCCTCATTGTTAGGCTAGTGGGAGCCAACCAAAGCAGGAGGAAAAGGAATACGGTCAGGAGAGTGACTATGATATTATTGCTATGAATGCTACCACCAAACATGCTTTAACAATTCCCTTGGCTTATACCATTCTTCTGGAAGATCTTCCCTTTTCTCATCAGTGACCCACTCCTCCACCAAAAGCTGCTGCCTATGCCAATATGCTATGAAGCCTCCCATGACTGACCTAATAGAACTGCTTTCTCATCTCTCTGAACTTCTACAGCAACACTGTCCAATAGAACTTTCTGTGATGTTGGAAATGTATCTGTGCTCTATAGTACTGTGGTCATTAGCCACATGTGGATACTGAGAACTTAAAAGGTAGCTAGTGTGACTGAGGGACATAATTTAAAATTTCATCTCTTTTTATTTATTTTAAATTTAAATAGCCACATGTCACTAGTGGCTAACATGTTTGACAACACAGATCTAGAGTACTCACTGTGCCACTCCTGGCCTCATCTCATACCCATACCATCGTGGGTAGTGGGTATTTCTGCACATGTCTCAGTTTTCCTGCCATACTCTCTCAAGCCAGGTGAAAGTAGGGTTCTCTTTTAATTATTCATTCCCACAACAAACTTAGTAATACTTTTTAATGTGTGTGTGAACATATTTTGGTTGCCATTTTCTTTGATCACTGATACAAATTACTAATCAATCTTGTGGCTCAAAAGAATCAACTTTGAATGGCTTTCATGAGTTCCACTGGATGCCAGGTCTTTGCTACAATCTCTGGGAATTAAGACATGGTTAAAATATAGCTTTAGCTTCTAAGGGCTCAGGTCTCATGAAATAGGCAGAAAAGTGAATGAAAATTCCATTTAGGCAGACCTGCAGTTTGCCTGAAGGGATGTCAGATTAGACTCCTAGTATTTTTTCCTAGATCCTATGGAATCGATATTCTTTTTCTTGAGATTGAAATATATATATACACAGAATAAATGCTGATAGGGCATGAAACATGTTAGGATCCTTGACAAAATGCAGTCAGAAAATTATGTTCTTTGAGAAGCAATCAATGACTGGAGAGTAGAAGTGAGAGAAGAATGAGGGGAGGTCTTCCAGGATAGAAACTTTGAAAAACTTCACTTATTTTATGTAACTGTAACTGTAACATTGATCTATCACCAAAGAGGGTCTTTCTCTTTGTGGGTCACCCCTGAAATACAGAGGTCATGCCTAATTCATAGTCCCCTTCTCTGTTCCCCTACTTTAGGGCCCTTCCCAATAATATGTGCTTAAATGATATCTGCTGGGGAATAAAAAGGAGGAGAAAGTCAAGGGAAATTTATGCTTACTTTCTGTACATTGGGTCAATTCTCCATTCCCTAGGACCATATCCTTTCTAAAATGGAGGATACTAAGTCAGCCATCTGGTCTTCCTTTGGTCTAATAATCAGTAACTCTTAGAAAAAAACCAGTGGCTCTGGAGAGTTAAAGAGGGATAAGCATTCACAAGTCAGCTTTCTACCAGGGAGCATGTTACTGTTGGCTATGCAACACTCCAGGCCAGCTAAGCTAACCCTGTTGGAATGTTAAACAGAGTGCAGCCAACACCTTGTGAATGTGGAAGGAAACCATCAGGGCTTTGCCAGGACTACTCATCAGTGAGAAGAGTCTTCTGGAAAAAATAAAGTAACAAAGATCACTGAAGAAAGTGTGAAACAATCTGAGAATCCAATGACATGTTGACAAATATCACTCCTCCCTGCTTTCCTCAAAACAGAATCAAGCAGGGAAAGCCTGAGTAATTTCTAAATAGGTTTTCCTAGTCCAAGATTGGGCTCTTCCTTGCCTTATCAACAGCCTCTGAAAGACTCCAGGTGGATTCTGTCCAGGAAAAGAAGAAAGCTTGAACTGAATCAGTAAAAAGATATTAGGGAGGATTTGCCCTTCAACTATAAGCTTCTGCAGGGGGAAAAAAAGACCTAGGTATTCTTTTTTTTCTTCTCTCTCTCTCTTTTTTTTTTCCTGAAAAAGAATTCACAGCTTGTAAAACTTGGCACATTAAAAAAAAAATAAAGATGATGGCTGATTTTATAAAAGAGAAAGAAATGGAAATAAAAGTGCTAAATACCAATACTCAAATGTCAAAATGACAAGATTTTTCCAGGCAAATATCAGAACTTATTGGGGGAAAAAGAAAAAGCTGAGAAAGTTATTAGTGTGGCAGCAGAGTTTGGGACACTGTCTCCTCTTACTTCAGAACAAATTAAAACAAATAAAATCACAGAGCTGAAATTTGTATTTTTGTTCTGGTTCTAAAGTTAAGCCAGAGTAACCTTATCCTAGCCCAATCTTCCTAGGTTTATTCTGGTTTAAAGGCAAAGTCAAGGTCAAATTCAACACTAGTATCTTATTCTCCTGCTGAAATCACATGTACTCAATGAAGCTTCACAAGATTTTACTTCTAAACCATGAACAAATCAATAGTGTTGAATGAGACTAGACTTATGTAATTAGGTTTTATTTAGCTTAGGGTTCAAATCATTTTCTTTAACCTGTAGTTATATCTTCCACCAATTTTGAAAAATTCATGGCCTTTTCCTCCTGGAAGTTGCTGCTGTTCCATTATCTCTCTCTTTCCTTCTGGGAATCCAAATGTATATGTTCAAACTTTTCAGTGTCTCTCCTGTGTCTCTTTCCTGTATTTTCTATCCATTTAGCACTCCTCAGTGCTTCAGTCTGAATACCTCTTCTTGACCTATCTTACAGGGCACTTATCCACTCTTCAGCTGCATCCAGTCGGCTATTACATTTTTTTTACTGAGATCTTCATCTTCGTTTCAGCTAATGCATTTTTCATTCCAGAATTTCTATTTCATTTTTCTTAGTACAGTCTAGTTTTCTGCTGAAATTCTCCATCTTGTCATTTATGTCTTGAATATATTAGTCACACTCATTTTAAAGAGAAGGAAAATACCTGATCATCCACAGGTCTGTTTCTGATATCTATTACTTCTTGGTCCTGTTTCTCAATATGTCTGCTAAGTTTTGACAGAAATGAGAGCTGTTGCACATGAAAAATTTTGGAGGCTTTGGATGACATTATATTCCTTCAGAAAGTATTTACCCTCTATGAATGCTATAGGTAAGCCTAGATATCTAGAGTTGGGGAAGTTTACCTCGATCAAATTAAGGGCTCAGCTGAGCAGAGAGAAAGTTTTACCTTCCTCAGGGTGGGTCTACTGTGGGTTCACCTTCTCCTATGGTGTTGTCTTATAGGGATCCCAAGAGGAGCCTGGGATATTTACAAAAGCCTGTCCTCCTGAATTCTAGTTTTTAATCTTTCAGGCACCATGAGATTCTAAAAATTCCATTCTGCTTTTTAGAAGTTTTCATTTGCTTGGCTTTTTGACTCCTTGCCTTATGCAATTGAGAATGAGAAAATTACTGAGGAGGAAAGAATTTGAGGCTTTCCTTTCTCAGAGGGCTTGGTCCCTCAGGTCTTGGATGATTTAGTAGATCTCTGATGCCTTCAAAAAGATTTTTGTTTTCGTTTTCTCTGATATTTCTAGTTATTCTCCCTGGGACCATTGATCTGCTATAAGCTACTTCACCAACCCCCTATATAGAAGTGTTGAATAACTGTGGTTTTTGCAAAAACAAAATCCCAGAGGCAGAAAACGATAAAAAACCCAACTGGGGAAATTCATTCTATGTGTACTTGCACTGGGGTTTTAAAATGAGTAAGATAATACCCTTATCCTGGGGGTGTTCACATCCTCTCAGACTTCTTCTAAGGTATACTTCATTCCTTTCCAATCGTCTGATCCTTCTTTTTTGCTCATTTTTAATGTTTAGTTCAAGACCACCAATAAACCTTTGTCAAGAGTCAGGCAAATGTTGAGATCTTCTTTCTCTGAAACATTGTGCTATTTATTATCAGCACCTGGCAGAGCAACATTCCACAAAGCCTGAGTTAATAAACTGTCCCTATTCCCTCCCCTACATCAGATTGTGTGTTCTTTTTAAGAGAAGGTTTGATGCTTATGCTGTAACTTCCCAATCACCCAATATATATTTTAGGATTTTTCTTTTTTATTTTTTTTTAAAAGATATTTACTTATTTATTTATTTGATAGACAGAGATCACAAGTGGGCAGAGAGGCAGGCAGAGAGAGAGGAGGAAGCAGGTTTCCTGCTGAGCAGACACTCTGATGTGGGGCTCGATCCCAGGACCCTGGATCATGACCTGAGCCGAAGGCAGAGGCTTTTAACCCACTGAGCCACCCAGGTGCCCCATCTTTTTAAAATTATAATCACTCCCTGGACAGACTTTCATACTTCCGGTATCTTTTGTATGGGAAAGAATGGGGAGAAGGAATCGACCCTTTTTCCAGGGTTGTGTCTATAGAAAAAGGAGAATTGGTGTCACTGGGTCTCTGGAAGTTAGCTCTTGCTTACTCAGAATCATTACTGATTCTTAGATCTTAGGAGGACATTTACTAAATGCTTCCAGTATGCTTGGCATTATTCTAAGCACATTACATATATTCTCTCATTCAATCTTTAGAACAATCTTAAGAGGTAGGTAGTATTATCATCCCCATTTTGTCAGTAAAGAAACAGGCATAAAGTGGCAATGGTACAAAAACTCAACCCTGCGGCATACTTCTCTGGAAATAGCAGCTGAGACCCTAACTCAAAGCATTGCTGGTGGTGTACCTTGGTCCGAGCATGAGGTATTCTTGGTGATAGCTTCTAGCCATGGATAGTTGGGTGGACTGTTGGTGGAAGACCTGCGGATTGTGTACAACAATCCTTGCCTTGAGTTTTCTTCTGGTTCCATCTAACATTTTCTTCTTCCCATTTTTAATTCCTTTTACTCTATCAATGAGGACTAAGTTCAGTCACAGCAGCTCGAGTGGCTTAATGAGCTAAAGGCCTACATTTTTTTTCCCGCATAATAAGAAGTCTGAAGGTAGGCAGTTAGGTTTCTGATATGGCTCCGTAATGCTCTGAGGGATCCAAGCCCTTCCTACCTTTCTACTCTGTTAATTAAATATGTCACTTTCATCCTCAAGCTTGTAAGCTGGCTGCTACCCCTTCAGCATTGTGTTTGTATTTCAGGCAGGAAGAAGAAGAGGATAAGATAAAGAGTAAAACCAACAATTCTGTTCCCATTTAAATAGCTATCCCAAAATAAATAAATAAATAAATAAATAAATAAATAAATAAATAAATAGCTATCCCAGAAGCCCCAACCAGAGACTTTCTCCATATCTAGCTGGCCAGGACTATGTCACATGGCTACCCTATATTCCTGGGAGATGGGATATTTTACGTGGGTATCATTGCTATACTGAAAGAAATCAAGATTCTCTGACCAAGGAAGAAAGGACAACAGCAATCCAAAGTGTTTGCCATAATTAATAAAGTCCTAACTGAAGTGAGAGGAGAGAACTTCATCAAAGATCAGCATGCCCAGTAGGCCATATTTCTTGGTGAACATCACAGTGTTACATAGGGCTTGAGCAAGGAATCCAGGTCCCCCTGGATCAGGTCTTTGTAGCTCCTACCTGTAAATGATCTCATGCTACACAGCCATGATGGGAGGGTGAGAAGAGCCCTGAATTCAGAAGCAGAAGAAGAGGCATCACATCCTGCTTTTGCCACATACAATCTAGGGGATCTTGGGCAAGATGTAAGCATCATATTCTTTATCAGTAAAACGGCCATAAACACGTATGTATATCTTACCCACTTTACAGAATTGGGATGACCAAAATAACGAATGTGGAAAGGCTGTAAAATCTATACTGACCTGAGTACCTCAGTTCTTAAGAGTTATTTAAAAATTGAAATGAAGAAGTATAAATGGAAACTAGCTAATTGTTTCAATAACCTTTTTATAAGTTCATCCATATTTATATATGCATATAAATGTATAATTTAACATTTTGTATATATAAATAAAATACTAATGTAAATAATTTTATAACATTATAGTATATATACACACACAAAATGCACACATACACATATATAGTTGTTCGCTTAGTGAAATTTTGTGATAACTTTGTAATGGAATGTGGCAGAATTTATGATGTTCAATTTCAGTACTTAAGCTTCTGGAACCCACCTGGTTGCCTAATCTTCTCTGGTTTATCCCATGGGGGGGATGGGTGGGAATAGGGCTTGGAATTATCAGTGTATCTCAACATTAAAACTGTCATCTCTCCCATTGGAAATACGGCAACCGTGTTGTGTTTTCCAAGATATATGCCAGCAATATTTCAAAATATGATTAACAGTGCCAATACCTTGTAAAGTCTGGCACATCTTTTCTTGTTTTGTCTTAGTGATGCCGTCTATCTTTGTGAAAGCTGATATATTAAATAGCTTTTTAAAAGCCTTATTGTGGCCTTTCTCTCCCCTTGGTCTAGTAGTGTAACTTTTATGGATAATAATGGGAGCTATGTTGGAGCATACGGGGTGGTTATGTGGTTCCTGTAGTTTATGGTGATTGACCAGCCTTGAAACCACGGCTTGGAGTTCAGAAGCCTGTCTCAGTTATTTAAACTCTCAGAGGGGAATGGAAGGTGCCTGATCTTATCCCGCTTAGCGAGCCCCCAAATTTGGAGCTTTTCTGGCTTTTTTTATCTGGGCAGAAACTAGTGCATGGACACATAAATTAAGTGAGATCAAATGATCTCAAATTTCATATGAAATTGTGTGATATCCAAAATCGAAAATCAGGGGCATTTTTACCCAAAAGATGTAAGTTGGCATTCAGCTGAATTTTAGTTAGAGAGTATATGAGAAGTTTTATAATCTCCAATTAAAGTTCATATATGGATATCAGCCTTTGAGACTTATCAAGGAAACACATCTTTTCCTAATCAAAAGATCTCACCCATTTTCAAAACTCACGCTCGTTTTTCAGATGGACTAATTTTATAGGAAAAGAAATTGAGGCCCACTGAGGTTAAATGAATTATCCACAGCTGTACAATTAATTCTAATCCCTGAGCATGAATTGGGGAAAGATTATAATGTGGAACTTCACCACTGAATAAATATATATGCATACTTGGGGCAGAGTGGGTACTCAGTAAATACTTTTTTGAATAAATTCAATACTGGGTTTTTAAAAAGCAAAGAACAGAGCTAAACTATTATAAAATTGTCAAAATTATTCATGTTTTACTACAAAGGACTAGGAACGGCAACTAACATTGTCATGCAGGGCTTAGGAGGATGCCCAGCGTATACTAAGAGCTGAATATTTGCTGGCTTTAAGGATGTGTGTTAAAAGTTTATCATGCACGTGATAAAATACCCCCAAAGAGTAATTTAGACTACATTACTTTTTTCTTTATGACAACTATTATTGAGGAGCCCAAATTTGATCAATATAATCAGGATATGCATTTGGTTATTCTATTTGGAGTATTGTGTTGGAGTATTCCCACTATCTATTTTAAAACCTGTGCCATATTTTTGGAGAGGAAAAATCAGTGTGCCCACTACTCCTCACACAGGTACCTCTGGTATTTTTGTATCTCATGGGAGCCTCTATCCAATAGGTCAGCCCAGGCCCTGCCAAGCCTTCAAACTCCTCTGTCACCAGCCTCATTTTGCATCTTAAACTCTAACCAGTTCCTTGGAACTCCTTAACATCTGTCATGGAACCTTTCGTCTTGCTGTACTATCTGCTTCAATACTCTTCTCCACCTACTTGGCCTTTGTTCAAGACTCAGAGATTTATTATCTTCTCCTCTAGACCTTCTGGAGCTCTCTAAGGCTCTTCCTTCTGTGCCCCCATGCCACTCATGCATAGCCACTAGTATTTTAATTATTTTTATGCACACAATTTTCCTTTCTATTAGATTGTGGATTCTGAGACAGCAGATACCCGAACGTTCTATTTATTTCTGTACCCATAGCAAGTAAGCTCCACTGAAAACAGAGTGGACAGACAATCAATATCTGTAAGATGAATGAATGGACAATGCCCAGCCCTCCCACAGACCAGACACCCGGTCCCCTGAACTGGTCCTGTCGTCTGCGCACTGCGATTTTGAGCGTCCTGCCAGCCTGCCCAGCGCGGACTAGCACGCATCACATTTTATCCTCGCTGGAAAGCTGCTGCTGATTCTCTTACTAGCATGCTTTCTTTTTTTTCTTTTAAAGATTTTATTTATTTGACAGAGGGAGAGAGATCACAGGTAGGCAGAGAGGCAGGCAGAGAAAAAGGAATGGAAGCAGGCTCCCCGCTGAGCAGAGAGCCGGATGCGGGGCTCAATCCCAGGACTCTGGGATCATGACCTGAGCAGAAGGCAGAGGCTTTAGCCCACTGAGGCACCCAGGCGCCCCTAGCATGCTTTTATTGAAGAGGAAACTGGGACTTAAAAGACGTACTGAGTGACTTTCTCAAAGTCACACAGCTAGACAGAGGAACCGTGCCATGGAAACAAGAGGGAAGAAATTTTAAGCCAATGGAGCCTGTCTGGGAAAAGCCACAGTAGTTAACAAAAGCAATCCAAAGCAAGGTGATCACTAGAGAAGCTGCAGAATGTGTCCCACCTCCCCCCCACCCCCAACCTTTTTGTTATCACGTAAAACAAGGAAGGTGAGGGCAGTTGACTCTGGTACCTGGGGTTTCATCAGGAGGATGTCCAGATGAAGAGTTTCTGCTGCCTCCCCCCGGAAGGCCCTCCATGGGGAACCAGGTTCTTTAGCTAACTTGCATTTGCCACGTTGCGCTCTGAGCACAGCTCAGAAGCTACTTTTGCCCTCTTCCTCTCCTTTTCCCTGGCAACCAACAGTTCGGTTCTGTGCCATGATTCCCCAGAGTCACACATTTCTATTCAATAAAATGGATCAGGACCATTTTTCTACCAGTAAATAAAAAATCTCTTCTCTTTCTACAACTTCAAAGAAAATCCTGGTCATATCCAAAACAGTTTCTAGATTTTTTTTTTTTTTAATGCCTAGAAATTCACATGACAAAGGAAATAGGAAAAACCCTTCCCCACCTAGCCCATGTGTTTGTGAGTGTTTACAATGCCATCATTGTTTATGTTGGGTTCTATTCATTTTTGTCTGCAGACTTCCTCCGTACAGTTTAACTACTTTCTCATGCTAAGCTCTCTGCAAATTGTCACAATGGTTAATGGGAAATTCTGTACCGAATACTATTTAATTTTAAGGCATTTCTGGCTGCTAATTTATTACCAACTGCAAATTTCATTTTGCCAGGGCAAAAAACAATTTGTTTGTTTCATGTTGAAAATAGTTTTTCAAATAAATTCTGATGGTACACTTATCAAGCCCTCTTATCTTTCATTAAACTAATGCTTTCAAGCATAATTAAGAAGGGGCTGGAAAAAGTAAGTATAATGTAATGCTCTGATATTAAAGAAGACATATCAAAATAAATTTGCAATTGTATCATCACATCAATCTCTACTATGATGGCAATAGTATTATAACCATAATTAATTAGCTGTGGTACAAATTACCAATAAATCTTTACAAATTAAATGCCCAATTTTTCAAAACCATATGTCTTCATAAATTGATTATTTAGAATTTAGAGGCTTTTTAATTAGGAAGAAATTTATGCAATGCTGTATGTAATAATTAGGAATCAGCTTTTCTGTAATACTTTTGGACATCAGCAAAAAATTAAATCTTAGGAAAATAATCTGGGTTAATTATAGTATTTCACTGTCAAAAATCAACATATAGGTAAAATTTAGAGGTTAATGTGGCTTTCCATTTCTTTAACTTCCACCTAGTCTTCTGTTCTCAGTGCTGGAATCATTAACGGAGCCCAAAAATCAATGAGAGGGGGGTGGAAAATCTCCCCAGTGATTTATGCCCCGAAGAAAGTTTTCATTTTATCCAATAGTTTCAGCAAACCTCATCAATCCAGGTTAAACATTTAACACTCCTTTTTTATATTCCCTAAGGTTAAAACAGGGATATTTCAGAGCCTTGCCATCATTTTGGGTAAGTGATTATTTTGACAGAAGACACAAAAGCTGCTCTGTCGGGAGGGTGGGAACATCATTTGGGGTCGAACAAAGACATTGCTGAAGTGCGACCTCATTATGTGTGTGGTCAGAAACCCCAAAGACTTGGGGAAACCGGACCTGATGGTGAGCCTCTTGGCACTCGCAGGGACCTGCTCTCAAAGCCAATGCCCTCCTGAGCCTGGAAGGGGGGGGTGAGGGGCAATGCAGAGACTGTATCACAAAGAGAATTCTATGAGAACTGGAGAGCCTGTCCACACAATCCAGAAACCAATTATTTCCTTCTTCTTGCTTGTTTGCCTTCTCCTCACTTCGTTCATGGAATATAATCCGGCCAAGGTGTTTTGCATCTACAGGGGCTATAGGAATCAGGCCAACCTGGGTGAAATTCCATTTCTCTCCTCTAGGCACTTTCCCTGATACCTTCCATTTGCAGGTCTCTTCCTCAATAAAGAGTTGGATCCTGAGTTCTCCCAAAACCAGCGTCCCTTTGTCTGCCCAGGAAATAAAAATGATTCTTCCCTGCTAGTTCCAAAAGGAGCTAAGCCACTGTTTTTTTTTTTGTTTGTTTGTTTTTTTCTTTTCCTTTCGGGTTTTCTCTCTATATCACCAAGCGATTTTTTTTTTCATCTGCAGGTCTTCCAGCAAAAATAGTGAGGGTCCTGAGCGCGTGACTCCAGAGTGACAATCACTAACAGATGCATTTGTACTCGGGCAGAATTGGTCTTTAATTGTTGCTTGTAGGAGAAAGGAAAGGCGACTGTGGCCCGCCGTTCTCTGTTGCTGGCAGATAACAAACTCGAGACGAAGCCACATGTACAGGGGAGAAATTGCTTACGCCCACAGAATGAAATTTCAGGCTTTGACAGCTGCTAGGTAAGTAAATGAGAATCATTTTATTCTGGGTAAGTGCAACACAGCACATCTTGAACAATGAGGAGCTGACGGCCCGAGGGCGGAGATACCCAGGTTGTACATGTTCAGAAGAGTCTGCGAGGAGAGGAACTGTGGAACAAGTGGCCGAACAGTCATCCCCTTATCACAGCATGGCTCCTCGTAATCTTAAGTGGGAGGCACAAGGCCCTTCAAAGGAGAAAATGGCTTCAATTTTCCAATTCGCAATTCGACAGACAAATACCGTGCACTGACTCAGGGAAAAAAAACCCTACTAGAAAGCCGGAGGCCTCGGCCAGAATGCAGGAGCCCTTCATCTCATGCCTGGATGCTTTTAGCAGCCTCCCAACTGGTTTTCTGACCTCAATATCCACTCTGCAGCCAGAAAAAATTAAAAAGGGGCTTCTAAAAGGCTACTATGTCCCTGTTGAAAATTCTTCCACGGCTCCCACTTGCCATCCGAAGTCCTCCTTCTTTAGGCTAACTTATAGGTCCTCCCACATCGGCCCTCGTTACCTTCCCTAACTTGCTTCTCACCTTGAGCCTCTGGCCCCCGCCTCTTTCAGAGGCTGTCCCCTTTTCTGACCGTGTCCCACTCGTGCTGCAGACGGTAGGGTGATTGCCCCCTTCCCCAGAAGCCTTCTCTGATGCTATGAGCTGGGGAAGCTGCCCTTCTCTCTTGGGCTCCCATAGTTCCCACTGCGCCCCTGCGATGGCTGCCCCAGACCGAATTGCCTCTTTATTTGGTCTCTGGTTTTTCAAGGTTGCAAGCGATAGAAACTCGACTCAGATCAGCTTAAGCTAAAAAGGAATTTACTGGACCCTGGGTTAGCTCTCAAAACCGAGGGAAACCCTGATGGGTCAAATTTGAGGAAAGCAGAACCTGGGGATTTTCCCAGATCCCTGGATGTTGCATTGGAGCCTTGACCACTGTGAGTCTGTTCCTGCTCCCTGCCTCCATCTGCCTCAGTCTCTCTCCCTTTTCCTCAGTTGATGATATGCTGGCTCTCACCAGAAAAGTGGAATTGTGTCTGCTGTGTGGGCTCAGGTTCAAATATTCCTTGGTTCTAACATTAAAGGTCTATTGGAGGAACCCTGATTGCTCCTCCTTGGCTCACGTGCTTACCCTAGACTGGGGACTGCAGCTCTGGTTCTGGAGGGGATGGGAAGATGGCCATCCCATTGAGATATTTCAAGCTCTCAGGTAGGGAGAAGAACATGGAGGAGGACAGAAGATTAGAGTGGGAACCATATAGGGATCACCTACTACTATGCATCAATAACCACAAAAGCTCAGTGGCAAAATATAAAAAGCATTTATTTTTTATGCAGTTGCAGGATGGCTAGAGGTAGACCGATACAGACCAGGCAGCTTTGCTTTAAGTGGCAGGTCTGGCTAAATAGTTCTTGTGGCAAGTTAAACTCAGGCATGTTCTATTAATAGGACTCATTCTAGTGACCGGGCTGAATGAATGGGAAAACTCTTCTTACAGCAGTCACAGAGGTCCAAGGGAAGAAGTGGAAGCCTATGGTGGATCTTAAGGACTGGGCTCAGACGTGGTACATTGTATTCTACGCTGTTCTGTTGGCTAAAGCAGGTTATGTGGCTGAGCACAAAGTCAAAGTGTGGAGAAGGGTACTGTCCTACTAGTAGGAAGGACTGAAACAATCATGGGGCAAAGGGCATGGATACAGGAGGGGTGAAGATAAGGCACCAGTGATTCCAGTTACTACAGGAATGACTTTTGAAGGAAAGATGATACAATTTCTGCAAGAAGGAATAGGGGCCAAGCAAACAAACAGAAATGCTCATCACATTCTCCCTAGTTATACTGTAACTTTTTTGCATTTGGAAAATGGGGTTATATACCTATTTCCAGAGGCCCCATCGAACACAGTGCTTGGCACATAGAAGACAGAAGACATTCATTGGCACATGAATTTAACGTAAGCAATTAACGGGTTATAGAGGACAGACATCTGGACCATCTCCTCTAAAGACGTGACATCTCATTGAGGAGGCTGAAGTTGACGTGACTAACTAATGTAAAACAGAAAGAAATACGTGCTCCTTCCATTCAGCCAACATGCTATGGGCATGATGGAGAGGGAGAGATGAATTTCAACTAGGTGAGTTCAGGACGTGCCCTTGGAATGGGTAGGATGGAGCAGAACTTGACAGGGATGGAGGTCACCATGAACATTTACCACACACAAGCCATTCAATTAAGTGGAGGCCTGTGATCTCACTCCCCTACGTCGAGAGGGAGGCAGCATTCTTGCAATTTTCCACTTGGGTTTATTAAGTCAAATGTCCAGAGTCATCCAACTAGAAGGATAACAGAGTCTGATTTGGACCCAGAAACCTAGTCTGTCATCTTCATTGTTTGTGTCTCACTCAGGGACAGAGGGTACAAGCGTATGTAAATGGGCATTGAGTAGGTGAGCAAACGTCTGGATGTGAGTTCTCTTTAGTCAAATGTTGGGCAAGTGGAGAAGTCAGGAAAAGGCACTGGAGACAAAGGGAATAGTCTGGGTCCCCCCAGTAAGAAAAAAGAGGGAGCATGACTCAGAAATAGCCCATCGATGTGTGTGACTAGAATGTCATGCACGTGGACCCGTGGTGTGCCACAAGGCTAGGAAGATAAATCTGGGACAAGCATGGAGCGAAGGGTGTATGTGTCACTCTGCCTTTAGGCAGGCACCTGTGAGGGTCACGGGTGCTACTCAACGTATGACTTCACAGGTAAAGGTTTATGATGCATTAAGGCAAAACAGATTGTAGATGCTATGTAGTATGTAACAATTTGGAACAAGTGCACTTCGCAATTTGTTTTATCGTCAGGATGCTGATGCTGGAAAGAAGGGCATTGAATGGGGAAAACCACTGATTTCTTATTCCTCTTAAGCTTTCTGAATGAACAGCATTTGGCTAGCTGGTCTTCTATCCATATAAGTGTAAAGAAGGCTGGACCTTCTTGAAGACCTCTGACTGGGAAAGTATGGAGATGGCTGAGCTAAATGGTTCTCACCACTGCTAAACATATCCCACGCCAGCCTGCCTCCTGCCACTGTGAGTTCCTTGCCCAGGAAAGGACAGTCTCAGGTGAGAAGGAATGCCAGCCTCCCTGCTGAGAAAGGGGAGCCATCCTGTGTGTGGGTGTGATTACAGAGCTGGGGTTCCGATGCTTTAAAGCGGGGTGGGGGGAGACAGCTGAGGAACTGGTCCCTACCTTATTTGTAATTAAGATGGCCCATGTCAGCCCACCACCATCGAGGCCTTTCTCCTTGAAAAGCAGGATTTGAGAGTCCAGTTTCTAATTCTTAATACAAGGCCTCTGCCCAGCACAGAGGATGGCTCTTTCGTTGTTAGTCTCCACACGGCTCTCACCCTGCTCTGTTGGTTAATAAGAAATGACAATAAACAAAGCTTGCTCGAAGAGGGAGAGACAGAGAGACAGAGAGAGAACCACTTAACTGACTGCAGATAACAACCAGATAATTTAGTAAGTGTCCTTATAGTCAGGGGGCTCTGCTAGGGGCACATGTCTAAATAGATGTGTGAAAATTTGGGGGTAAGTGATTTTGTTTGAGAGGTTGAGGGGATAGAGGCTAAATTATATTTTTGTTTCTTATTTCCTTCAGGTAGAACCCATCCAGCACCCAACTAAAAAATGATCTTACAGATGTGCGTGGTCTAATATGGTAGGCACTACCTATTCTGTGGCTATTTAAGTTTATATTAAATTAATTAAAAGTAGGGGCACCTAGGTGGTTCCTTGGGTTAAGCTTCTGCTTTTGGCTCAGGTCATGATCTCAGGGTCCTGGAATGGAGCCCTGCGCCAGGCTCCCTGCTCAGCAGGGAATCTGCTTCTCCCTCTCCCACTGCCTCTTCCCTTGCTTCTGCTTTCTCTCTCTCTAATAAATAAATTTAAAAAAAAAGAGCTAAATTAAATAAAAAATGTAGTTACTCATCTAGCAGTCACTATATTGGATTGCATAGATAGAGAAATTTCTAGAACCACAAATGTTCTGTTGGAAAGCACTGCTGTATACTACTGGTTGCCACCCTCTCTAGCACTGCCAAACCCCCTAGCTCCATCAAGTTAAAGTCTGGGAAAATTCTTGGCAGATAGCAGAGGCCATCAACACAGGGGTTGCCACACCCAAGAAGCAAATCACCTTTTAATTTCTAAGATTGTAAAACGGGCCCTCCTATCAAGAATCCATGTTCTTTTCATGCTGAAGACTTACAGGCCATCCTGTGTTGTGGGCTGGCAGAGAGACACCACATGATGAAGTGGAAAGTGCCCTGGAATGGGATTCAGGGGACATGAGCTCTCACTTCTGTTCTATGACTAGTTTTGTGCCTTTTGTCCTCACAGCCTCTCTAAGCCTCAGGTTCTGCATCTACAAAATGGAGATAACCAGACCAGTCTGTCTGGTTAAGTAAATAGAAAGGTATAACATCCTAAACAAATATAAGAATTTGTACTTGTGCAGTGACTGCATTGGTAGCCTGCCTTCAGGATTTATACCTCTGAGACTATAGTATGGATAATGATCCTTCTGGATCAGTTGCTCTCACTCTGGTTCTTCCTCCTCTTCTTTTTACTTTTTTTTTTTTTTTTTTAAAGACTCATTATTTATTTTGGAGAGAGAGAGCGTGGATGGGAGAAGGAGAGCATATTTTGAGCAGACTCCACGCTGAGCGTGGGACCCAACAGCGCTCGATCTCATGACCCTGGGATCATGACCTGAGCCAAAATCAAGAGTTGGACATTTAACCAACTGTGCCACCCTGGTGCTCCTCACTCTGGTTCTTTTGTGAGGATTTCTGGGAAGTCTGCCTACAGGTGAAGGATGTAGTCTCTGAGCTACTGTCTCTTTGAGGATGTCAGCAGATGTCATCTGTAATCTTGATTCAATTAAGAAGAAAGATGAATGTAACCTTCCCTCATATTCAACAGAGAGCTTCTGTTGGATCACTCAGGGCTCACCAGGACATAGGCATTGCCACACATGTCACACCTGTGGGTGGGGCTACCTAGTCCATGTACCTGAAAGGGAAACTTCAACCAAGAGGTTCCTGAAGGAGAACACGGTGATTTTTCCTAAATATTATCAACTTCAAAATGTCCCAAATGTACCCCTAAATGGACAACTTAGAAACATCCAACAGGGATCATTATGTATTGCCAGGCAACTTGATTATTCTGAGAGGAGAAAGGCACTAGTCTTTGAGAATCTTTGAGTGTATGTCTGGACTACATAGTCCTACTCCATGAGAATGAAGGGCATTCTTTGTCCTCACCCACTCTATGATTTTGGGATCTTACTTTTTGGACCCAAAGAAATAAGCAATTCACTACTGTATGTCAAGGAAAGATATCATGCTAACATTCCTCAGTTAGAATAGAGTTACCTCATGCCTATAGCTTGCTTGTCTTCAAGTTGCTCCAATAAGTATGACCATGGACCATACAGAGGCTCACCATGTTGGCGGTGGTGGTGGTGGTGAGTGGGATACAGCTATACTCTGTGTTGGGGATGCTCCTTTGGGAAAGAGAGGATAGTCACCATAGCGCCATGGTCCTCAAATTTTAGTATTATCAGAATCACTTAAAGGACTTGTTAAAGTTTGAATTGCTTGGCCCCACTCAAAGTTGTTGATTCAGTTGGCTGGGGGTGGTGGTGGTGGTCAGGGATAGGGTTAGAGAATTTGCTTTTTTTAGAATTTGCATTTTTAACAGGTTGCTAGATGCTGCTGCTGCTGCTGGTCCAAACACTACACTTTGAGAATCTCTACTTTTAAGACTTTTCAAACTTGATCCCAGGTAGACACATGTAAGAGAAAGTATATTTCCTAAAATGTCCTTTTTCTTACATCTGATACCAACTCAAGTGACTTAGACAAATAATGATAATAGTACTTACATAGTTTTACTGTTACAGACGTGGTCTAAGTGCTTAAATACATTATCTCATTTAATTCTCACAGAAGTTGTACATTTGGCTAGGATTTGAACAAAGGAATTCTGGCACCAGAGGCTAGAACCACTATACAACATTGTCTCTACCTCCCACTCTTGTGCCTTTCCCATCTTTGTCCTCCTCCCTGGGCTGATGAGGACATCTCTTCCTTTAAGAGAGCACCACTGGGAGCCTCCCCTGAATGCGATACTAACAGCCTCAAGACTGTTAGAGGGTCGCCTTGGTCAAGTTTATTTTGAATACCTAGTAACTGTTAGAGAGCACAGTTTCTTATTTGCCTACACCTTGACATTTGGGAATCCCTTTGACTCAATGATTATTTTTCAAAGGATGTAAAAGTACTTGACAAAAAGAAAATGGAAACGCGAGTGAAGGAAGAGAAATGGTAAACAGGAAAGAGAAAATAATAAAGCAATAGGAAAAAGGGTAAAAATAACCAGATGGAAAGGTCAAGGTAGATAAAACATGGGAAATAAGGGCTCTACAGGAGAAAAAAAAATCCTAAAAATTAAGTGTGCATGACAGAAAAGTTAAACTCTGGGTAGATGTCACACTAAAAAAACAGCAATATAAAATCTAAGAGTAGAAGCAGTCAAGAGGAGGGAATGCAGGAAACAAGGAGGGGAAATTGGTGGTGGGGGCGGGGGGGGAATGAAAGATGCCATTAATTGGATTTTGAACTCCAGTTATTATAATTGGGCATTTAAGCTATATCAACATTCTTCTTCATCTTTAGAATATTTTGCAATCTTTGAAAATACAGGAAATGCCATTTGATTTTGTCCCAACTCTGGCCACTCAAGTTCTGGTTGCTTGTTTATTTTTTCTTGAGCAGAAGAAGTTTCACTAAAGGTTGGCATGTGGGATAAATCTTTGAGAGGAAAGAGGGGGAAATAATTCAGTGGGAAGGAAGGATTCATTATGACAAGGGCCGGGTCAGGGAAATGGCCACATAACTGCATTCCTGAGAGGAAAGGCCTGAGGAAAATGAAACCTGCAGGAAGGCTGTTTGCTCTGCCCTGGGATCGAGTTGGGGTCGCTTCAGAGGCCAGTCACAGAGCCTGAGACTCTGAACATTCTGTTTTAGATTAAGAGCTGGGTTCACTCAAGGGGTACAGTGTGGGGAAGAGCGTGGATGATGTCAGTTCATCTGAAAGCCTGTGTCCTGCATGGGAGCATCTCATCACTCTAGAAACCTCTCTAGAAGGTGGCTGACTATTCCATTAAATGGGGGCAAAGGATGGTGGGTTGAGGGGGGGAGGGCAGCCTCCCCCTATTACTTTACCCCCTGCCATCAGTCGTCCGGTTCCTTTCTACACACTTCTCTTTTGATGTAAGAGGAAACTCCTGAATTTGAAAATGAAATGCTTGCAGAATTGATTATCTCTTCCCCCCAAACTCACGCCCATCTGGTCCTGTGGTTTACACAGTCACTCTTCCTGCAAAGTCTTTCAGAAGGTGTCATCTGGGGCTCCATCTCCCTCTTCCCCTAGACCTCCCTTGATGCTAGAGGAGAATCATCTGTGAGGCTGTATTACTCTACTTCATTGCATCTAAGACAACACTGAGTCTTAGAGGCATTGTTATTTCATGTGCCACTAAGAAAGAAAAAGTCTGCTTATTCAGCCATGATACATCATTGGTTACGAGATTTACCTCAACTGCAGAGAAGTTAGAATGTTCAATGAACACTCTTAGAATCCGTGAAATGTGGACTCTCCTCTATTTGACTCTAAGTTCTCTGTGAGAAGCGACTATGCCTGAGTCTCTTATCTCTGAAGTCACCATCAAGGTAGAGAATAGCCTTTTCTATTTCCAAAGCTCTCTTGCTAAAAACCGCTTTAAATTGAGAGAGACTGGGGGAGGGAGAGAGAAAGAGAGAGAGAGAGAGAGAGGGAGACAGGCAGAGAGAGTGTTTGTGTTTGATTATGCATTTGCATAGCACATCACACCCAATTTGTACTTCAATTTTCCAGAGAAATTCAGGCACCAGGCAGGGAGAGAATTTTGCCGGTCATAGAGCTGATCAGCTCAGAGATGTCATATGGTATAATCGTGGTCACATTGCCTGTAGGAGTTAAAAGTAGGACCTAAAGCTAGGTCCACATCTAGCTTTTCTCTATGTTTTCCACTTTCAGGATATAGGAAAAAGTAGAAAGATATGGACGGCTCACATCTCATTCCGGTTCCCGAGAAAACCCTTGCATTTGAGGAGAGAATGAGGAAAGTTTCTGTGCCTCCGTGTGGTCGATCAGGGGGTCCCTTCCTTTAGCTCTGTGGTAACCCCCTGTCGGTGTGTGCCACTAGGAGCGGATCGGGGGGAGCTTCTACACACCAAGACTATCTAAACAGGCCATTAAATGGTAGTAAAGTCACACATGGGAACGACAGGTCAATAAATCCCCAACAACTTACGTTGCCTCCAAGGAGCTGGCTGTTGCTGAGTGTTGTTGTGTTTACATAAAATCAATTTTACAAGCGATCTTAAATAATTAGGGAAGACGCCATCATGGGATATTCTACATTCCTGGTAATATCTTCGGCATTCGTCTCATTGATCCCTTTTGTTTGATGGTGTGTGTGTGTGTTTTGTCCAAAGTGGCCATCTTCTCTGATGGCTTCTTTATGAGATGCTGAAATTTTACCTCGTGAGGAACCAGGACACACGTTCTTATCAGTATTTTACAGAATAAAGACCCTGAAGTTACCCATTAGCTGAGTCTTCATGAAGCTCTTTTTTTTTTTTTTTAAGCTCAGCTTTTTAGGTATTTTCTTTTAATTCTTTAATCCCACATGCTTAAAACATTTGTGGGGTAGATGAATGAGGGAAAGGGGTAGGTACCATCCATACTAAATCTAGAAGTTGCAGGAAACAACAACTAGGTTGGGTTTATGACAACAATGAACATGTAACCTCACGTGGGTTACTCTCTTCATTGTCTAGGCTTCTGGGGGATGCTCATTTTCCCTTTATCAAGTTTAAATAAAGTGGACCTTTCATTGACATAAAGCTCCCATTAATGATGCATTGCCCGGGTAGAGAACGGAAGCCAGGCTACCCCTGGGGACGACGTTTCCTTTAGGGACTCCCGTGCCTGTCGTGCACAGACTAGAGGCATCACATCACTTCAGCTGCTTCCTCAGGTAGAAGACAGCCACTATGGCTTGTGACGGTAGCGCTATAAATCCACATTTACCATGGGATGCCATGGGTTCCATCTGTTCCCTAAAGTGCCTACATAAACCAAGTGTCTGCACGCCATCTGCAAAATGCCCTCGTGCGTGCATGCTGGAGTCTTCCGCTAATGCAGTGCGGTGATTTTGCAACTTCAAATAAGGCTCATTTTAATTGTCATTGTTAAGATCAAATGCTTTGCAGCTGTCTCTGTGCCGCAGAAGAAAAGCATTACTTTGATGGCCGACGTGATGAACTCTCATGTTCTATTTTCTCATCTAAATTACCATACTTTAGGGCCTGTGTCTGGTATGTGCTTAACAAATATTTTTGAACTAATATATATATATTTTGAACTTACACACACACACACACACACACACACACACACACACACACACACATATGTATATATATGACTAGAAAGAGGTGCTGGACAGCAGTGTGGGGAAAATAGCAGACTCTCAGCTAAAAAGGTGGGTTCTGGCTATTTCTTAGCTGCAGAAGAGCCATATGACCTTGGCCATGTGACTGAACCCTCTGGGCCTCAATTTCCCCCTTTGTAAAATGGGCATGTTGGATTAAGCAACTTAACTCTAGGTTCCTGCTAGCTCCAAAATTTGTATTTTAAATTTAACAATTTTTCACTCATAGGTAACTCTAATTTTGTTTGAATTTACTTATTCAAGGAACATGACTCCATACGGAAATTCTGTCCTTCCTTTTCCTTGACAATCCCAGCTAAACCTTTATATAAACCACCCCAGAGAGTTTAAGTTATCATTAATCACTTATTTTAAATGAAACCACATACTATAAAAGATGACTTAATTATCTCTGGCTGGTAATTTTTATCTGCTTAAAAAACCCTATTTCCTATTACTGTACTTTAAGTAAAAATAAAAGGCAATTTAAATAAAGAAGTATCTAACCCACACAGTGCCATGCCTAGCACGTAAGAATGCTTCTATTCTGTTAGGACTGTTTATATGACCTCCTCATACGCTTATCTACACATTTCTCCCTCTGTCTGCCTCGGGGAGGACAAAAGCAATACACAGCTCTGAACACTGTTTTGTCCAATCCCCTTTTCAATATGGCTAGTATTTAGTCTAACAAGAAAAGCAGAGAAGGGACGATTAGACAAGATCCAGGAATACCTGTCCTTTTGGTGCTGAAAAGCTCAATTGCATGGGGCATGTCTGAGCAGAATCTGTCATTAACACAATGTACTATTTGTCCAAACATCTGTAGGTCACATTATTTCTCTATAAGCCATTGAGAGCAAAAGCAAAACCAAGACGGTTATTAATCACTTACTCAGTATTTCTCAAACAACATTGAAAAAAAACAAAAAACAAAACCAAAACCATGAACATAATGGATTGAAAGAAGATAACACAGAAGAAAAACAAGGCATTTTTCACTATTGTAAAATGAGCCCACCCAGGTCCCATCAGGTCCGTGTTTTACACACAGTATATTGGGTAGGCTCTGGGGACCAGGAGGGGTTGGAAACGGGACCAATGCCTAACTAAAGACAGCCTGGTAGTTCTCATTTCCACCAGAAGAAAAGAAAGCTCAGATTTGCACGTCTTCAATATTTGTGTTGGAATTGCTTCCACCAGGAAACCCAAATGGATGCAATGAACCAAACAGTCCTTGGGACAGCCTGATAGCATCAGACACAGGTAGACCCGGGAAGAAAAATTCAAGTGTCCATTAATGCCAAAGAAAAAGAAATAGTGTGGTTTTCTGGCTATCCACAGCTGTCAAGCTGATACAGAATGGTCTAGGTGGGTGCACTTTTACACATCTGTCAGCAAAACCTCTTTCCAAATAAAAAAATCTACTGCTCAGGAACAGCACGTGTATTGTTGGCTTTCCCAGGAGGACTTCAGTTTTAAAGTGAGGATTACGAGGTGACATGAAGGCATGGTTGTGTTCGGGACCACAGGGACTGTTAATCACTCAGGAACAAAAGTTTCCTTTTCTTTCAGTGTTCCCTACACTCGAGACGACACTTAGATACAAATTGGAAGCATGTCTGTTTGGACTCTGGGCATCCCACAAACATCAGTCCCTCTGGTGTCCTATGCATCAGACACTCTGCTGGGTGGTTAACAGGGGCTTACTGGGAGGTAGGATGGTAATATTGTGGGGGTACCCAAAGAGGAGTGAGAAAAATACCATTTTAAGTGGCTGATTCTATGTACAAAAGTAATAATAACTTATCTTTGAGGTTTTCTTAATAAACAGTGCAATATGTTAGACCTACCAAAAAAAAAAAAATAATACACTAAGAGCTAACATTTACGGAGTACTCCCTATGGGTCAGGCATGGTTTTAAGAGCTTTACATGGATTAACTCATTTATTCCTCATTAATCCTGAAGAGGTAGGTGTAATATTATCCCCGTTTCACAGATGAGGAAATTGAACCACAGGGAGGTTCAGTAATGTCCTCCAGGCCCCAGAGCCAGCAAATGGTTGGTAGAAACTTGAATCCTGTGAGTCTGGCTTTGGATTCCATGCTTTTAATCATGCTTATTAAAAAAAAAAAAAAAAGATGTGACTAAAAGATTATAGCTGGTCACAAACAGAACCTCAGTTTTAATCATGGTACATGTGTCCCAGCATACATCTGTGTTTATACATAGAGAATTTAGCAGCAAAAAAGATTGTACGGATTCTCTCACCCAATAGGTGATCATCTATTAACTGTTAGATAACAAAAGATAGCCCCCCAAAGGATCTAGGTTTGCCTCAAATGAATGTATTTATTATTTAACTGATATGTGACAGCCCCTTTTAGTCCTCTTAGCAGTCAGAATTTTAAAATGGTACTTCTTCAATTCCAACAATTAGTTACAAGAACCCAAGGACCCCAAAGTAACCAGTCACCTTGCTTGACTCAACAATCACCAGATCACGGCAGAGCTCCTCTGTGAGGTGGTAACCGTTCATATTAAAGCAACGACACCTCATACAGGAAACGTCACGGTTGAGGATTGATGGCTGTGATGTTGCCTACAACACTTACAGTTCTCTAGACATGAAATAGATCATCATTATGAGCCAATTCGGCTCCAACAATAGGGTGGTGGAGATACATCGTTATTATTGTGAAGGCACTGGCTCACCTACTACGCGTGGGGTCCTGTATTTATTCCCTAGTTTGAAGCTAATGGTTTTTCAGACATGGAATATGCTGATGGAGAATAATTTTCCAGGCTTTATTTTCTCCCTGGCAGATCTCCTGTAACAGTTTCGGTGCCTAGCACTTTTGGAGTAAAGATTTTTTATTGTTTTTTTTTGACAACCTGGTTTATTTCTCCCTACTTTAAGTTTTCAGTAAAGGCTATTCTCAGCCTGGAAGATAAGCAGTGCTTCCTGCACTAAATAAAAGGTATGGGTTTCAGGAGAGATATGCAGGAACACACAAGAACATAATATAATTGTAGAGTCTATTCTCCCTCGTGGAGTTTTTCTGGATGCTGTCCTGTAGTTCTTTCCTGGGCAAAGTCAAGGTTAGCACTGCTTGGTGTAGCTAAATTTCTGCTAGAGACATAAACCCCTGAAGACAGACCCCTTGTTCACTCTGAAGAGTGCAACGTACTTGTTAGGCTGACTCATTCATCCCAGAGGGAGTCTGTGGGGGACATCTTGTAGATGTCCCTCTAGATCCCCACTCTTCTTGCCCCTGGAAGCTAACATCTACTCTGGCTTCTGGTTGGAGATTGACTGGCCGGTAAAGGAGACAGAGGTTCAGCTGCCTACCCCACAGCTCCCTTCCAGGAACAGCAGGTGGGCGCCATTCTACCACAAAGGCCCCAGGTCCTATAGAGGTCGCTGTCTCCTACCCACCCCGTGACTTGGCCACTGTGTCCTCCCCTCACCCTGCAGGTCTAGGCAGGATAACGAAGCCTCGCTGTGGCTAGTCCCTGAGCACTTCTTCGTCTGTCGTTGACCTCTCTTAACCGACCCACCCCTTTATATTCTCCTTAATTAACCAACACATTTTCTGCCGGGAAGATACCTGATATGAAGTCCTATTTTGGAACAAATGATCCTGAGACTTGCTCTTTTGGTCCCAATCCTCGCACCCTGTTTCCTGCTGCCCACTGTTTCTTCCCGCACAATCTCACATGTGACTATGTGAACACATCTTCATGTCTGACTATGCTCTTCAAATGCTGACCCTAGTCCCTGGCTTTCACATCCAGCTATGTCCACTCAGCCTTCCTCTTCTGACCATTCACGCTGCCCATGCTTCTTTAGGACGCCCCTTAGGAAGGCAGGAGGCTTAGGAAGATTCCAAGTCAAATGTAATTTTGTTTGCTAGTGGCTTGAAATATCAAAACACACCTGAAGACCTAATGTCATCATGAGCCTCCTCCAGGGTTTTGGGTGGTTTGGGTTTTTGCATATAGAATGGTTCCCCAACCATGTACTCTCCTGAACCATATCTTGCTCTGGCTTCTCATCTGTGAACCACCCTGGTTTCTGGCTCATTTTTTCCCTGCCTATTAGTGCCCCAACACCAGAGGTGGGACCTCAAACCAAGACAAAGAAAAATGGCTTTTCTTTCCTGATACAGTTCAAGTCACCGATAGGTATGTACCACTGACTCACACATTAGAAGGAACTGTGAGACATTTTGTGGTCCATCCTCTGCCATGGTAGGAAAATGGAGCCTGAAGACCCATCAGAAAAGAATTAAACTCCCAAAATGCAGATCTTAAGACTATGAAGCAATTAGTTTTTTTTTTTTTTTAAGATTTTATTTATTTATCTGACAGAGAGAGAGGTCACAAGTAGGCAGAGAGGCAGGCAGAGAGGGGGTGGGAAGCAGGCTCCCTGCTGAGCAGAGAGGCCGATGTGGGGCTCTATCCCAGGACCCTGCGATCATGACCTGAGCCGAAGGCAGAGGCTTAACCCACTGAGCCACCTAGGCGTCCCCAATTTGTTCTTTATAGACTGGAATTTATAGTGAAAAAATGATTAGAGGAGAAGAAATATGTAGGATCTCTAAACACTAACAGGATTGTGTTTTCTAACTTCTGGCAGCTTCTTCTCACTCCTTCTCTTTCTAGCACCCCAAAAGCAACATCTCAAAAGTACGAGGTCTTTCATGTGCCTTCTAATGGTCTTCTCTATTTTTCTGGATCCTCCTATTCACTGGGCCCTCTCTTCCTTCCTTCCTTCCTTAGATTTTATTTTTAAGTTCTTTCTATGTCCAGTGTGGGGCCTGAAACTGCAACCCTGAGATCAAGAGTCGCACACTTCCCTGACTGAGCCAGGCAGCCCCCCTCTCTCTTGATTTTTTAAGTTGGCTTTTCCTCTAACAGAACTTCAAGCCCCATCTTTGCCTCTACTCTTCTCCTATTCTTTCTCTTCTCATCCTGTCTCTTTCCCGCTTTCCTCTCTCTTCAAGAAATCTCATCTTGACTATGGCTTTCAAAAGCATCTCCATGCCAAAGACTCCAAAAGTTATACTGCTAGGCTGACCTCCCTCCTGAACTCTAGATTTGTGTATCTAACAGCCTATTTGAGTTATCATCTCCCTTGGGTGTGTGGTAAGTATTCCAAATGCACATATCCAAACCAGAACATGCGACTTTCCTTCCCACCCGGTGTTCTCCACCCAACCTTGCTCTTCTGTCACTCTTCTTCATGTCAGTTAAAGATATCACTGGTCAGCCCACTGTTCAGGACATAGACCTTCTTGGATTCTTCTCTTTCTCTTACACCCACAATTCTAATTTGTCAGTAAGTCCTATGATTCCATCTCTAACACATATTCCAAATTCACTTATTTCTCTCTCTCTCTCTGAAATTAGAAACCACTATTTTCCCTGGCCCAGAATATGCTAAGCCTCCTAATTGGTCTTTTGGCTTCCATTATTATCTCCCCTACAAACACTTCTCCTTGGAGTAGTCAGAGTATGATTTATTTAAGTCAATGGTTCTCATCTGGGGCTGATCTTGTCCCCCAGGGGACTTTTGGCAATGTGTGGATATATTTTTGGTTGCCTCAACTGGGAGAATGGGTTCTATTGGCATCTAGGGGGTAGAGGCCAGGGATGTTGAAAAACCCATGCACAAGATGGCCCCCAAAACAAAGAACTATCTGGCCCCAAATGCTAAGTGCTGAGGGTGAGAAACCATAATTTAAATGGAAATCAGACCATGTCATATACCTCTTTAAAATGCTCTGATGGTTTCTGCTTATATTTAAAATCTATACTTTCTATCATGGCCTCCAAGGCTTTAAATGATGTGGTCCCTCTATGCTTCCTAACCCTTATTATGCAATCCTTTCTCCCATTCATACTGTTCCTCAAGAAGGCCAGGCTTATTCCTCAAGTTACTGAAGAAACTGTGAACCTGAAATGTCCATTGCCCAGATTTTCACAGGGTTCAAGGTCACATGTTGCCTCTTTAGCAAGGCCTTTCCTGACCACCCGGTCTCAGATACTATCATAGTTCCTTTCTTTGTCTGTACTTTCTTTCATACCATCATATTTTATTTTATTTTTACATTTATTATTATTTTTTTCTGGTTTACATATTGCTTATGTATTGATTATTAGCTGAGGAGAGCTGGGAATATTCTCACAGCTACGGTAAATGTTCTATAAATATTTGTTGAATAGATTATGTTTGTATAGTAAGGGTTTCCAAGCTTTCTGTGTCTTGAGTGACCTACTAAAGAACATCTATCTGCAAGAATAATTTTTGCTTCAGGACCAACATTTTAAAAAAATGCCTAAGGACCACTTCCCACAGGATATGTACTCTTCTCATTTCTAAATGTTTACAATCTTTTCTTCACTGGTCTTGCAAATTTATCCATTTGCTCATTATTTCAATAATCAGCATGTCAGAACCACGGAAGATCCTTTGTTCTTACAACAGACAAAAAACATCTCTAGTTCTTGAGAAACTTCTCAGGCTTGGCTTGCCTGCACCACCTTCCCAGAAATCAGATTTGACAATATTACTTCTCCTCATATGATTTGGCCCATCAGCACTGCTGTGAGCTGGATGGTGTCTCCCACCATATCCCTCCCCCCACCACCAAAAAGGATTTGTCCATATCCTATCCTAGAGAACTGGGGAATGTGACCTTATTTGGAGAAAGAATGTTTACAGACATAATTAAGGATCCTTAGATGAAATCATCCTGGATTATCCTAAATCCAATGGCTAGTGTCCTTAGAAGAGAAACAGAGGGGCGAGACACAGACAAAGGAGGAGAGTGTTCTGGGGGTGCCTGGGTGGCTCTGTCAGTTGAGCATCTGACTCTTGATTTTTGGCTCAAGTCATGAGCTCAGGGTTGTGAGACTGAGCCCCGCATCAGGCTCCCTGCCTGCTAGGAAGTCTGCTTGAGATTTTCTCTCCCTTCCCCTCTGCCCCTCCCTCTGCTTGCACTCCCAAAGAAGTAAAGGTTAAAAAAAAAAAAAAGAAAAGAAAAGAAGAGGAGAGGATGGATTCTGGAAATGGAGGCAGAGATTGGAACCATGTAACTACAAGCCTCAAAAGCTGGAAGAGGTAAGAAAGATTCTCTGTCTTAGAAACCCCCAGAAGGAGCATGGCCCTGCTGAACTTTGGACTTCTGGCCTTCATAACTGTGAGAGAATAACTTTCCATTGTTTAAAGCCACCAAGTTTTTGGTCATTCTTGAGGGCAGCCATTGGAAGTGAACAGAAGTACTTGCAACCACGTATACATCTAGAACCTCAGCTTGTCACTGAGGTTCTCCTGGTTCTGTCCTCTGCTTTTCCAGTCTCATCTCTAGCTTCTGAAACTGTTTTCCATAGGCTGTCCCTTTTCTCAGGCACACGAGCCCTGCTCGAGTCAGACAGGAATATTTAATGTTCTCTAAAAACTCCCTCTTCTTTTATGCTTCATCTGGTCCTTTTGGCCGTCCTGTTCTTCCACCCATTTCCTACTCGAGTTAAGCTAGTGAACTCCTACTCATATTTCAAAGCCCAATTTATATTGCCCTGGTCCCTCACTTTCACTTACCTCTGGAAGCACTTTACTACCATATGGTACTAGTTACTCCACTATGGATTTTCCAGAGCTTAGAATACCTCCCTTTACTATAACACTAATTTTTATGCTACTATATTTTGAGGACTAAATTTTATTCATTTTAACGATAGAGCACTTCATGAATACAATCTCCTTGTTTTAAAAGAGCATTCTAGATAAAGTTAACGTATCCCTTTAACTACCCTTACCGAAAAAGTGTTGTTCTCCCCCGAGATATGGCTTGCATGTTTCCAATCTATTTTATCTGTGTACATAAATCTTAGAAGATATATATTATTATTTTGTGTGTTTTTAAAATTATACAAGTTATATGTATGCATGTGTGACTGTGTGTGTGTGTGTGTGTGGTTTTTCAGTTCTCTTGAGATTACCTTCTAGGTGCTTATCAAAATCTGAATAAGTAAAGAAACTGCTATGTAGTTAAAAACATGGGAACTGTGTTCTCCACCTACTTCCCTGTCCAAGAGAAAATAATTAGTCAGAGATGTCACACATCCAGTCATAAAAATACCATCAATAGTTTGCATGTGCAATTAAATCTATGTATAAGTAGGGCTTTATAAGAGCACATAACCCTCTCTGCTTCCACACTTGTATTTATGAAGCAGCACAGGCGGACAGTTGATTCCTTGGTGAGGAATTACTCGTAGGGGCCCTGATCACCTGCCAGAGTTCACAGGTAAGAAACGGAGGCCAGGGAGAGACGAGGAGTAATGGACCCCACTGGTTGACCCCTGGGCTAGCACCACGTACAATTAGGCAGACTGCATTTAAATTGTAATGAACACACCTGGAAATCTGCTTGCAATTAGAAAGGGATAATGAACTCATCTATCAAGGCCAGGTCTGTATGTCAGTGGCTTAGGCAGCAGGATCAGGAATGCCTTGAGATGATGTGGGTTTTCAATGAAAACACATACAATTCCTCATAAGCAGGATGTCGCCTTTTGCATTTGCGTGCAGATATATTTTTGGTCTTTAACTAGATGAAAGAGAGTGTATGTGTAACGAAACAATGTATTGTAACAAACATCTCTCAAATTGTCCGTATTTGTGAGCATGATGTACATCCTAATTATGGCAAATATGAATGATAACCACTAAGTTTTTTCTCACATAAGGTGGTGAGCTATTTATGGCTACTTTGTTGCCTATTGTTCTGTTCAAAGAGTTCTTTAGTTTCTCCTAAATGCAAGAGAAAAATTCTCAGTTGCCTGGTCTACCAGTTCCCCAATCCTCACATTCCATGGAATGATTAAAAAAAACAAACCAATAAACAAATTTGGGGTTTGTTACAGCTTGCCAACTTTTCATTTTGACAAGGAAGGAAATTCAGAAAGAAAAACAAGTTATTTACTGCCATCTCATTTCATAAAAGGAAAGATTTTTAAGCTCCCCACCTCCTCAAAAAGGGAAGAAGGAGATTCTCAGAATCAAAGGAAGTCTTTTAGCTTAAAGAAATCAGGTTTATAAAAAAAAATTTAAGCTTACAAAAATATTTTCTTGTTGAACAGAAGAGCATTGAAAACTGGATTGCCTACAAGCCTGTGGTGGGAATCACCTTTCCAGCTTGGCTGCTTTCATATTCCTTTGAATCTTCTGAAATTCTCCTATGAAATCCAATATGGCCACTGTTTCCCTGGGCTAGGGGTTGATGCAAATCCACCAGCATTTACTGAGGCCCTACTATGTGCTCAGGCCTCAGGTAGGTGCTTTACCAAAGGACACTAAAGCAGAAATGCTATCCTATAAGTTAAGATGTGTTCATTCCTGTGCTCCCTTTTGCCATTTCAGCCAGGCTAGTATTTGACAAAAACCAGAATATGGGGAGAAAATTCTTATGAAAGTATGATGGATGCCATTATGCTGGGTGTCAAAAGAGAACGCGGAAATGCTACCACAGTGTGGAACTTTCTGCCAAAATAATGTCCATGCCAATGTTGGAAACACAATTTTCAAATACACATTAATAAACAAGTCTATCATTTGCTTTTCCTGGAGGTTATTCCAACTTGAGGGAAGGCTGGAGAGTCTTTTTAGAATTCTAGTTTCATGGTTCAGACTGATAAGAAGGTAATGATGGAGTATGAACTCTGGCATAAAATGAGCACCAGACAGGCTGCCTATTTAGGGTCATCCCCTCCTTCCCCTCTCTCAATCATCTTTTTTTTTTTTTTTGAAATGACATTCTGTTGCCAAAATCCTGAGGGTTCTACCACAGAGAAGGCAAAAATGGCTAAGTTTGGACCTAACTATGTGCTCACCACTCTGGGAGTAGTCTGCTCACTTCATGAGTAAACTCAGGCCTGTGAACTCCTCTAGATATGAGGGTAATATCTGGGAAATGCTCTCCCCCAAGACCCTTGAAATAACCCATTTTCTCTGTCCCACAGAGTTCAGTGGCAGAGATCCAGCCCATGCCGACAATATAGCAAACTTTCAAGAGAGATAAGTTCCCTCACAAAGGTCAACTTCTGAAAAGAGTGGTTGACAGGTGTTTAGAAACCATAAACCACAAATAATTTGTGTTCTGTAGATTATTTCATTTTTTAGTGATCTTCTCCCCCCCCACCCATTTTAAAAGATCTGTTTCCAACAGTTTTCCAGGGATCTTAGTATCGTCTGTGCAGATTCTACAACTTCTCACAACATAAGTTGTTTCTGTTAAGCTGATCATCTGCTTCACATAATTAGAAATTAATTGCATTTTTGTGTAGGTATTGAATTAATGGTGGATTTAGTGTGTCTCATAGGAAAACGTCCATGATAAGTAATCTGTCCTTACACTCTCCATAGGGTGCTTACATTTCTAGGGGTGTGGTGTTTAAAAAAAAATGGCCACACTAAGAATAAATCCTTGTCATGTTCTATGTCCATTCTCTGACAACACGGATGAACCTACTAAGTGAAATAAGTCAGACAGAGAAAGACAAATACCATATGATTTCACTGACATGTGGAATCTAAAAAACAAAACAACAAATAAACAAAAAGCAGAAACAGAACCATAAATGCAGAGAACAAATTGACGGTTACCAGAGGGGAGTGGGGGAAGGGGGATGGGCAAAATGGGTGAAGGGAAATAGGAGATACAGGCTTCTAGTTGTGGAATGAATAAGTCACAGGGATGAAAGTACAACCCAGGGAATATTGTCAAGGGCTCTGTAATAGCATTGTGTGATGACAGGTGGGAGCTACACTTGGGGGAGCAGCACATAATGTGCAGACTTGGTGAGTCACTATGTTGTAGACCCGCAACTAATGTCATGTTGTGTGTAACTATACTTCCACTGAAACGTAAATAAATACATTTTTTCAAATGGCCATACTTCATTGGGACGCCTTTCCCACAGAGAGGTGGGGTCTCTGTTCCCTCTCTTTGAATGGAGGCCTGCTGTGGATATTTAAGAATGGCAGAAGTGTTGCCATAGGACTTCCAAGGTAAGGTCATAAAAAGTTGTGCTGTTTCCACCTTGTTCATTGGAGCTGCCATGTACTAAGTTTGATCACCCTGAGGCCTCCATGTTGTGAGGAAGCCCAAAATACATGGAAGGTGAGGCATGTTGGTCCACAGTCCCAGTCCTCAAGTCATTGTATCCCAGGTTTTACACACATGAGTGAGTAATCCTCTATGTGATTACAATGTCCAGCCTTCCAGTCATTCCTGGTCTCCAGGTATGGTCACCAGAGACT
The DNA here is from genome assembly GCF_002288905.1 of Enhydra lutris kenyoni. Classification (NCBI taxonomy): domain Eukaryota; kingdom Metazoa; phylum Chordata; class Mammalia; order Carnivora; family Mustelidae; genus Enhydra; species Enhydra lutris. The sequence continues at coordinate 4,062,821 of NW_019154123.1, forward strand.
CTAGACATTGTGGAGTAGGGGTAAGCCATCTTGATTGCACTTTGTCCAAATCCTTAACTCAGAATCTATGAGCAGAATAAATGGTTGCTTTAGAACACAAAGCTGTGTATAGTTTGTTGCTTATGCTTTATGCCACTAAGTTTTGGGTGGTTTGTGACCCAGCAGTTGTAACTCAAACATAGGACATTCTTTCAGTTTGGGGGAATAGAAAGCATAGATGGCTTATTTAGACTCTTTTTTTTTTTTTCTTTTTTAGAGAGGATATACAGAGCCTAGGAGCATAGATGGCTTCATTTTACATATCCTCCCATTCAGAGGCATTTTTTAGGGCCTTTGGGTGATAGGAAACTTCCTTCAGATATTCCCCAAATAACAATCAAAACACCGCAGGAGATGGACAATATCAAATTGAAAACTTAGTTCTTAATGAATCAAATGACAGTGATAATAATTGGATACCCGGGGAATGACAGGACTGAGACATATTCCAGAAGCGTAATGAAAGCTGATAACTAAAATAGTTTTAATAGGGGCACGGATGCATTTTAATTATCAAAATGATAAAGTACTTATGTACACCTTCTATAAACAGAGCGGGCTTGTACAAGCCTTTCAGAAATTCTATTAATTTCAGTTGTTCCACATTGAATTAGAGGTGATCACAGGGCAAGATTACCAGGCACTGCTCCTCATGACTCCCTCTTACCTTCCACATCAAGTAGCAAAACCCCTTACTCTGGTATTCCACGCCCCATACAGTATAGCCCAAATTTATCTTACATTACTCTCCTACTTTACCACCCACTCAAGCCAAATGGATCCTGCTAAGCCTCTAACATCTCTGAGCCTCTTGCATGTTGTTCTTTCTGCCTAGAACACAGGTCCTTCATCTTGGGTTCGTGGATGAGTCCCAGGGGTGTGTGTAAGCTTCCTGGAAGTGAGTGCAAAGTTTCATGTAAATTTGCATATGTGCATCATTCTGGGAAGGAGGGGACTTGGATCCAAACCTGTTTAAAAACTACAATTCCCCCCTCCTCCCTTTTTTTTTTTTTTAAACAAAATAACCCTAATTCCCCCATGAATACACTTACTCACTTATTGACAAATGTTTATCTAGAGCTGTTATGTGCTAGGTATTGTTCCCAGCATCTGGGATACAGCATTGAACAAAACAAACAAGGATCCTATCCTCTTGGAACTTACATTCTAAGCAGAAGGATGTAGAAAATAGATCACATAATAGACAAATGAAAAACAGATATATAAATTATCGAGTATGCCAACATTTAAGTTTTGTGGGGAAAAAAGACAGCCTATAAGGCGAATCAGAAAGGCTGGTGGGGGGGGGGACTCAATTTTAAATAAAATGCTCCAAATAGGTCCCATTAAGGTGACACTTAAGCAAAGCATTACAGGTGGCTAATGAGTGATCTATATGGATAGCTGGGAGGAAAGCACTCAAGCTTGGGGGAACACCAGGGCAAAGGCCCTGACTGGGAGTCCATCTTGCATGGAAGAGAAACAGCAAGAAGGCAATCTGGCTAAAGCAAAGTCAGGGAATGAAAGAAGAGTAGGAGGTAAGGCTATGAGGCACCATTGATCATGTACAACTTTGAGAGAAATGGGAAGCATAGGAGGATACTGGGCAATGAATGATGGGATCTGATCCGTGCATAAGTCAGATGCAGCATGAGAGAGAAAGAAAGGGGACAAGGATGATGCCAAGGTTTGTAGCCCAAACAATTGGAAGGATGGTTGTCATCAGTCAAGACAGGGAAGTCCATAGGGGAGCACTTTTTGGGGGGCAAGGTTGGGAATTGTGCTTTGGATATGCTAAATTAGATATGCAAGTGGGGATGTCTAGTTGGCAGCTGAATGAGTCCGAAATTCCAGGGGAAGGTTCAGCTGGGGATAAACGCTTGGGAGCCATCAATTTTAAATATTAAGGAGAGCCATCCCCCGTGACCTACAACCCTGTTCTCATCCTCTAAGACATTTTGCTGTACTTCCCTAGTGAAAATTTCTTTGTACTATAGTTTTCTATATGCTTTTCTCATTTGCCTTACTGGAAAATAAAGCCCTCAAATTGTGTTCCATCCAGCTTTCTATCCCTTGTTTTGTCTCCAAAAACTATTGGTTTAAACTCCTTTCTGTTAGGCTTTCATATTTCAATTGCCAAGGCCTTGTACGTGGATTGAAAGTAATAAGTTCATTTTCTTTTCTTCTTACTCAACATTTGCCTTAAAATTCATGCTCTGTTTTCATTTTCTCCTTAACGCAAATCATTAGCAAACCAATTTTCTCTTTTAAAAAGAGAGTATTTAGAAAAAAAAAAAACACTAAGAAGATTTGATGTAAATAAAATGGAAAATACATCAAAAGGCAAAATGCAAAGTTAAAAAAAATTCTTCTTTTAGAGTGTCTCTGAAAATTGGCTTTTGTATTCTGCTCTCACTTAGCTGGGTGTAATTAGTGGCTCGGTGGGTCTCAAGTTTCTTATCCAAAAGATAAAGAAACTTGGCTAGAAGATTCTAAAATTCTACAAATACTTCTTTTCAAAAAACCCAGAATGGCTCTATTAAATCACTCAAATTGCTGGCAATACACCATTTACTCTCTTTAAAATTATATGTGATCAGGATAAATATCAGTAAGAACTAGATCTTGTAGTCCATCATCTTCACTACAAGTCCTTTCTATTAACTTGCAAATAGAGAATATATATATTTTTTAAATAAAAGGAAATTCCCAAGAATGTTATTGGGCATTTTCTGTGTAAGGATTAAAAATAGTCTTTTTTTCTGAGTTCCTGTTTACCATTTTTTTCCTAATTAATAATAGCTAAGTCTATTATAGATGCATCCTATAAAAAATAAACCTAATCATGAGGCAAACAAAATTATTCTCTGTGTTCTGGCCTGAGTGCCTTTCACCAGACTCTAGGATACCATCTGCATCACTAAACTGAATTTTGTGATTCTTACATTAAAACTATTTCAGTTAATTATGAGGTTTTGAAAAGTTTTGAATCCACATCTTGTTTTTCTCTTCTGTTCAAGCCTACTAACGGGGGTTTTATTTAATCATGACGCTCATGATTAACTCACACATGGATCCTCTCAGAACTGATTTAGGGAAACTGTCTGTAGAATAATGATAATTAAAATAAACTGGTCAGATGAGGCTCAGTGGTTAGAAGTTAACCACAGGTACAGAAGGGGGACAAAAACAAACAAAATCCCCTCTAGCCAAAGAAACTCCTGACAAGAAAAGTTGAAGAGGCTTTGATTGAGGCATCTCGCTGTGTGACAGAGGGGTTAAATGACAGGAATTCCATCAGATTACCTCAGAGTTTGAAAGCCCTTGGAGCGTGATGGGTTGGCTGGTCAAGGAAAACCTTGCCCTCAGAAGAGACAGACGGGAAAGATGGAAACAACAACAAAACCACCACCACCACAACTGGCCCAGCGGTGGCAGATGGCCTCTGAGGCCTGCTCCTGGTTGGATGCATCCACACAAGCCCCAGTGTTACCTTTTGGAAACAGACTGATTAAAAAAAAACAAAAAACAAAAAACAAGAAACCTGTGCAGCAGCTGGCCTAGGTCAGGCAGTATTCTACAAGTTTCTACGAGTACTCTACGAGTATTAGACAAATATCTAATTTTCCTGCAAATGTGAGAAGGTAAACAGCGTTAGTATCTCTAGTCTCTTCATGAGGGCTGAAGACACAGACGGGTCTTAAAACTTGCCCCAAGTTGTACAGTTTGTAAGTGGCCGAGCTGGGATTTGAACCTCAACCTTCTGAATCCAGAGTGTGTGCGCACTGTCACTATGCTGTGCTGGAAGGAAATGGAAAAAAACATTGCAAACGAATTTATGTGACTCAAAACTCCTATTTTTTCCACTTCATGAAACTCCTAGGGAACATCCTTCATCCTTCAACAGTTGAATAGTAGCAAAGCACTGTTTTTTAAGTATTAACACCTCTATGCTCCCTAAGTGTGTACAACTCTGTTACTGATAAATCAAAGCCAGCAAAGGCAAAACAAAATAACCGGGGCATTTAACTCAGAATAGGCTACTGGGATGCATGGTTTAGTTTACACTGAGTGGGCTGAAAGGCAGGCATCGGGGGGAAACTTGCAAGTTTAGCTTCCCATTGTACAACACATGATGAGAAATAATAATTTAGTTTGCTTGTACCCTGGGAAGCTTTTCCATGGACTGTGAGAGTTCCTTTTCTCCTTTGTACGAAATAATAGAAAATAAAATAATTAGTAGCTTACACTTCTGGGTCCAAGAGGCTGTTGATACAAGTTTTGGAAATGAGAAGAACAGACCACCCCCAAGAGGAAATTCCAGAGAGGAAAAGCATAGTATCAGTGCACACATGATCATAACCTGATTTTGCATCCTTTCAAACCACAGTCTCCTCAAGGATTTTCCTGATTACTGTCTTCAGAAGCATGAAAAAGTTACACGGGATTTTCCTGATTATTGAAGGCAAAAGCATGAGAAAGTTCCATGAGTCACACGACAGACTTGTCTAATTTGAAGTCTACCACTGGGCAGTTTGGAGGGTTACAATTTTATTACTGCTACAGAGCAGTTCTGGGAAAAGGAGAATATGTTAGTTAGAAGAAATCACATTCTCTAAAAAGACCAGAATCTTTCAATCACTTATTCTTAAACTTTTTTTTTTTTGGGTGGTGGGAATGGGGTGGGTCACAGATCCCTTTGAGAATTTGAAGAAAGCTGGGGGTACACATGTACTCCCCCAGAAAAATGCATGGGTATAGGGGCACCTGGGTGGTTCAGTTGGTTAAGTGTCTGACCTCAGTTCAGGTTATGATCTCAGGGTTCTGGGATCCAGTCCCACACACAAGAAGCCCCTCATTGAACATCTCGTTGAGCCCTACCACGGGCTCCATGCTCCATGGGGAGTCTGTTTGTCCCTCTCCCTTTCCCTCTGCTCCTCCCTGGGCTCATGCCTGTTCGCTCTCTCAAATAAATAAAATCTTAAAAAAAAAAAAAAGGAATAACTTCTTGGGTATAGAGTTATACTAATTTTCTTTCTTTTTTTTTTTTTAAAGGTTTATTTATTTATTTATTTGACAAACAGAGATCACAAGAAGACAGAGAGGCAGGAGAGAGAGGAGGAAGCAGGCTCCCTGCTGAGCAGAGAGCCTGATGTGGGGCTCGATCCCAGGACCCTGAGATCATGACCTGAGCTGAAGGCAGAGGCTTAACCCACTGAGCCACCCAGGTGCCCCTGAATGTTATTTCAAATCTCTTAACTCTCTTTCCTTAGAAACCATGTTATATATTCCAATCCTGATGGAATTCCACGGACAGTTTAAGATGACAGCATGGCACTACCGGAGCCAGGCTTACTGTTGCAAGTGGCTCAAAGACCATTGTTCAAACTGAAGCAATTCTCTGGTCTCCACGTAATCACCTGGCCCAAGGAGGAAATGTAAGGGTAGGAAGTATGGAAATACCCAGCTATGGTTGCCCACCTCAAATGTTATCAGAGAGGCAAGGAATAACCTGAATTGTGGTTTTGATTGCTTATCTTCACAAATATTTCCGAATCTACTTGGGTAAGATAGAAGAATCTCAGCAAAGGTTTTACTCCAGGGAGTATGAATCTTAGAGTTAAGTTGAAGAAGAGAGAATCAGTTTCCAGTTGAAAACCAGATAGAATCAGATAAAACAGGGAAAAAAAAGGTCTTTCACAGGGATCCCCACTGATATTGCCAAGCCTAGGAAGCAAATGTAGATTGTCCGTTAAATTTCATCTTTCATTCACTCCTTCATTACTTACTCATTAATTAATTTCAATGAATTTCCACTGAGACTCTAGGAAGTGGCAGATTCTAAATTGATGCAGTGGCTACTGTCCAGGAGTGACAATAAAGTATTATGGATATTCAGGGCCAGGTTTCCTGCCTGCTGATGTCAGCTGAATCATGAGACCAAAAGTCAAACTATGGGCACCGTGATATCATTTAAGTCTGCACATTAAATAAAGGCAGCTGTGTGGTGGTGGTGGTGGTGGTGGTGGTGGTGGTGACGATGACGAAAACGACACTACCTCCAGAGGGCAGGAAGGGTCTTCACTCTACTTCTGTATTCTAACTGTCTCCTTTAGTACATAATAAGTGCATGATTAGTGTTTACTAAGTAGATGAAAGTGTTGCTTCTTACTTGGTTGTTCAAAGACTCCCGAATGGGCAGGGTAGTCATAGTGATCTAGATTATACAGAGGAGAAAAGCTTCATCTTTTTTTTTTTTTTTAAGATTTTATTTATTTATTTGTCAGAGGGAGAGAGGGAGAGAGAGTGAGCGAGCACAGGCAGACGGAGTGGCGGCAGAGGCAGAGGGAGAAGCAGGCTCCCTGATGAGCAAGGAGCCCGATGTAGGACTCGATCCCAGGACGCTGGGATCATGACCTGAGCCGAAGGCAGCCGCCTAACCAACTGAGCCACCCAGGCGTCCCGAAAAGCTTCATCTTAAAGAAGGGGAGTGGATGTCTAAAGGTAGCATAGTTGACACACTGCAGATCCACATCTAGAATTTGGGACTTTTCAGCTCCCAGTCCCATGTTTCTCCCCCAACACACACACACCGCAACAGGGAGGTGGAAAGTAATGAGTGATTTGTATAAACTTCTGAAATTGATGTAGAAAATCATGGGAGCTGAGGGTTTGTAAAGTTGCACCCAGTCCTGTTCAGAACTGTCTGGTAATTTTGACTTGCAAACACTGAACAGGCAAGTTTTGAGAGAAATGAGCAATAAACTAATTAGCTACTGACCTGGAACCACACAGGAGAGAAAGAAAAAGACAGTGAAGGAAAACATCAAGTTCTTTGAAAAGTGGGCCAGGTTAAACCCACAAAAATCACACATGAGCAATGCTAAAGGCAGACTTACTTGCCAAAGGTGAGGAGAGATGATAAATGATCTCACGCTAGCTTCAGGTAGACTTTAGTTATCAGAGGCTTTTGGGTCTGATGCCAAACCCAAGAGAATCTGGGCTCATGATCTTTGCCTGCTTTCGGAGAGCCAGACAGATGTCCCTATCAGGACAGATGGGGGTTCCGAGGGAGAGAGACAGAAAACTGGGATGGTTCCAAAGGAGCTGGGGATCACATTCTCTCTTTTGCTGAGGTCCCACCATGCCCACGGCCTTGCCTGGGTTTGCTTCCAGGAGATCAACTGGACTGTTTCAACATACGTTTCCAGATTCATTAACTGAAATCTGTGTCTGGGTAAGTGACATGAACTGATGTTTCATGCAGGGTCCAAATGCTACGGGACATAAATGGTCTTTTTTCTGAACTTAAAACACACAATTGTGTTCAAGCAACTCTAGGCCTAAAGTCTAAAATGCCAGAAAACTGATGTGCAGCCATAGCATGCTTGTAGAATTTGGGTAAGGTTAATGTAATAGAGACAACACTCCCATTAGCGCTTCTAAAAAACAGTCTTAGCTGGATGCCCTCCCTTTGCAAACCCTACAGGGCTGAGGGTCCCAAGGAAAGAGCTGACGCACTCCAGTAGTACAAGCAGAGTGGGGATGGGGGGTGTGGAGGGGGGTAGAACAAGGAAAAACAAGAGGATGAGGAGGAAAATAACCAGGACACAATCCAAGGGAAACATTTAAAATGCTTTTTCAAAGCAATTTCTTAGCCTTGTTAGAAAACACAGAAATGCTCTGGGGTGGGTAAAACAGATGAAAACCACAGCCCGAGGACCACTGGTACGGGGCCAGGATGAAGAGTTTTCCAATAAAGACTCTTTAAGGGGTAAGAAATAGACTAGGCCTTCCAATGAGAGTCCCCACAAATGACAGACATAAGTGACCTGTAAGCAAATCAGATGCAAGCACATAAAATTCATTAAGGAAATCTGATTTGTTTTTCTGTGATCGATAAACAATCAAAAGAGCAAATGGACAGGGGAGTAAGCACAAACAAGGATTCTAACCAACAGCACCAACTTTTCAAGGGGAGAAAGAAAACAAGCAAAGAAAGAAAAAAATACGGATTGATAGCAGAACAGAGAGAAAGAAAGGAAGAAAGGAAGAAAGAGAACCCCTCCCTGTGTCCCCGTGAAAGGCAGAACATAATGAAAAACTATCTGCTTAAGCCTCTTTTTAGGAATGAATAGCTAATGCTCACTAACCAGTTTGAGCAAGGACGAGGATATCCCAGGTTTAATTGGAAATAATATAGCATTGCTCCAGCAGCTATTCCTTAAAACTAAGGCATTAGATAAAGCGGGGTTCATGTTTCTCCCACCTCTGTATTTGGAAACAGGAGCACAAAGCCTAATTGGCCGAATAAAGGAGCTCTGGGCTCCACAGAAAACCCTCTAAAGCCATGATTGATGTCCGCTGACACCTCTGAACAATGACACCATGGGAACTGGCAGAGGGTACACACAGTACGCAACAAGGAGGTGCACAGCCCACGCCCTAGTGGGGAGACACAGACCCTCACCGCAGCCTCTGCATTAGAACAACTTCCCATGCGGTTGTCCTTTCTGCCTCACAGGCATATTCTCAAATACCCCCTTTCTAGATTCATTCATTCAATAACTATGTTTGCAGAGCCTTCTCCGTGCTAGGCAACGTTGTGGGTGCTGGCTCCCCACCCCCAGGGAGGGATTTTATGTCCAATTAACATTTATATAGGGGGATACGGATGATAACCAGATAAAGGACAACTTGATAAAGCATTAGGCGGAGGTGTTCTGAAGTGTTACTAGGAAAGTGACAACGGGGTAAATAAGGGAGTAACTAGAGGGATGTTTTGGAGGAAGCAAAACAGAGATGCCTGTTCAAAGCAGATACACATTCTTGTGCTTTGAAAACTTTCTGGCAGATAAAGTCAAAGCCTCTTTTCTCATTGAGAGGCTCTGATATCCACCCTGAGGTTGATGCCCTGCTCCCTGTTTACATGGAACAGCCTGGATGTGGGACGGAATGCAAAGAGCTCTCAAGGATTAGGGAGTAGAAAATCCAGTCACTGTAAGCGTGGCAGACTGTCGCTTTGGTGGTCCCAATCACCCAAGGCTTCTTGATGTTTAAGCCCCGAGTAACTGTCCTGTTGAGTTTGTTCTGGCTCTGGGATCCCCTGAACCAACAGAACGTAACAGAGGCAGCGAGGGGCCAGTCCCCAGCTTAGTCCTTAGGAAGGTCTGGTAGTTTCTGCTTTTGCACACTGGGCCTTGTAAGAAGCCCTACTACTCTGCTGTCAGAAGCCCAGCTTTGTTGTATGGGGAGACCACCAAGAGGAAAATCCGCCCCCGCCACCAAGTGGAGTGGGAGTGATGTCAACTTGGAAGTAGCTGGTCATGGGTCATTCAAGCCACCCTAGCTGACCCCACGGGGAGCAGAGATGAGCTATTCTCCCGAGCACCATACCACACGCAGAGCCATGAGCAAAGTCACAAAAGGGTTATTGGTTTCAGCCACTGGATTTGGGGGGTAGTTTTGTTATCCAGCAGTGATGTTCAGTTTCAGGCATTAAACATAATAACTTTTTATGTACAATTTTGACTTGGAAAAAATTGGGGGGTTTAGGTTTTTCTTGATTTTGTGGTCTATGCCTTTGATTTCAAAGTATCTCATTTGAGGACATGAATGCCTGGATCTCAAATACGGGAAAAAATATGCTCTGACTTAAGGCTTAAAAATAGAGTTGTCTGCTATTAGGAAGACAAGAATACGTTTCTGCTGACCTATTCATCTCACGCGGGCCAAACTCACGTCCTGCCATAATTCTGTAGGTAGGAAACTGAACTGGAATTGACCTCAGTTAGCATTTCCCAACTCAAGTGACAGTACCCCGCCCTGGAATTCCTGACAACACTATCAACCTCATACAGCAGCTACTTTCTGGCCATCCTCGGAAAGTGCTAGCAACAAGGTCTTGTCCAAACAGGGGACAAATCTGCCTGGCTTTATGCAAAGGAAAAGGAAAAGCAAAGCAATTAATTCACCCTAGGGAAACATGCTGAGGCCATGAATTCACCAGGTAGTGCAAACTGTCAGCTGCATTCACAGAGAGGATGCGCCATCCTTCCCTTGTCCTCTGGGCCCTTTCCGCCTCCATTGTGGGGGAAGGGCAAAGGACGAGATGCCGTGCGTGGTAGGGAAATGTAGGACATGAATGGATAAACCGAAATGTAATGAACATTTCTTCTTGATAGCATTGATCTTAACTACATTTGTATTATATATATCAAAGGTCTGGGACAGGATACAACCCAGGGGTCTTCAAGGTGATCTATTACAGTGGTTCTCAAGGTATGGTCTTAAGATTGCGGCATCAGCAACATCTGGGAATTTGTTACAACTGCAAATTCTGGGGTCTTGCCCCAGATCAAATTAATCTGAAACTCTGGGAGTGGGGCCCAGCAATCTATATTTTAACCAGCCTTCCAGTTGCTTTTGATGTGCACTCAAGCTTGGGAACCACTAATGTACTGAAATTCAGAAAGAAAAAATTAGAACCTCTATCTATATTAATGTGTAATTTAAAAAGGAAAAACCTTAAGCTTTACTAACACTTAAGTGCAACTGACTCTCCTGTTCAGAGTTAACCCTTAAGTCTTATAGTGTATATGATATGAAATTTCCACAACCCAAAGGAATTAAGATTATTATCCCTACTTGTTCATTTGCTTTCAGCTTATTTTAAAGTATCACTCTTTATGTAGGCCCCTTGGTGGATTTATAAATTATATTACCTGATTTTAATTTCACTAACCTGTCTCAGATGGCCACGTGGCTTCAAGGATTCCTGCAAAGAGACCACCAAGCGGAAGCAAATTTTTAAAAAACGGGCAGAGTTGACATTTTTACAATCCGCTCACACTTTTACCAGCTATGACACTGTCCCCACCATAAATATTATTAAAACAATATTTTAGCTAGTACCAAAATTTTAATTTTAATTAACATAATGAAACTATTTAAGATATTGTGTACTTTACCTATATCATCTCCTAACACAGACATTATTACATGATTTGATAATATAAAAATATATTAATACAGGAGCACATTTGTATATACCTGTACATATTTGGAGGACTCAGTCTCAAATACCTTTTTACTTTAATTTTTTTAAAGATTTTATTTATTTATTTACTTAAAAAGATTTATTTATTTACTTATTTATTGGAAAGATAGAGAGAGAGAGAGAGAGAGAGAGAATAAGTGAGCACACAGAGGCAGAGGGAGAGGAAGAAGCAGACGCCCAGCAGAGCAGGGAGCCCGATGTGAGGCTCGATCCCAGGACCCTGGGATCCTGACCTGAGCTGAAGGCAGACACTTAACTGACTAGTTTAGGCACCCTAAATTTTTATTTTATTTTTTAATTAATTAATTTTTTAAAAAAGATTTTATTTATTTATTTGACAGAGAAAGAGATCACAAGTAGGCAGAGAGGCAGCCAGCGAGAAGGGGAAGCAGGCTCCCTGCTGAGCAGAGAGCCCAATTCGGGGCTCCATCCCAGGACCCTGGGATCATGACCTGAGCCAAAGGCAGAGGCTTTAACCTACTGAGCCATCCAGGCACCCCACCCCTAAGATTTTATTTTTAAGCAATCCTTACACCCTGAGTGGAGCCCAGATTCACAGCCCCGAAACCAAGAGTAGCACGCTCCACCAGCTGAGCCAGCCAAGCATGTCTCAAATAGCTTCTATGGAGAGGGTAATACTGATGTGCTCTGTTGTACTCTTTTAAATTGTATTGCTTGGTAACATCTGGACAGGCACACACAGTCAGTTCTGGGGATTCTACAACCACGTTACATATTTTTATCCAAGATAAGGGGAAGATATCTACTAGAATAATCAGAGACTGGGAATGTGACATATGGGTACCTGCATGTAATATACAAATAAGAAATATTAAAGATGGTTAAATTTAGCAGAATCAATGCCATAAAAATGAGCAGAAATCGTTACAAAGAAATAGTCCCAGTTAAGATTTAAGATATTTTATAAATAAGACTTGATACAGCTTTTCTCTATCACGGATCAGTACTTGATCAACCCTATTTGATAGATGAAGAAACTAAGGATCCAAGAAGTTACATACAGTTATCAGAAGGTTGAAGGGAAAAGGACCTTGAAGACAGTATGTAGAATGAAATAAGTTAAAGACAAATGCCGTATGATCTCACTTGCATAGGGAGTCTTAACAAACAAATGAAAACTAAACTCACAGATACAGAAAACACACTGGTCATTGCCAGATTCAGGGGTGGAGGTGGACGAAATGGGTGAAGGTGGTTAAGAGGTACAAACTCCCAGTTATAAATAAGTCCTAGGGAAGCAATGAATAGTTAACAGCACTCCACTTGAAAGCTGCTAAGAGAGTAGATTGTAAAAGTTCTCATCACAAATTAAAAAAAAAAAAAAAAAGTTGTAGGTATGTGTGATCAATGGTATAACTAGACTTATCATGGCAATGATTTTGCATTATATACATAAATTGAATCATTATATTGTACCTGAAACTAATATGATGTTATATGCCAATTATGTCTCGATTTTAAAAAAATCTAGCAAGATTTGAGCTCTGGAACATCTGTTGGATCCCACAAACTTGTTATCTTGTGACTGCCTAAATGTGGTCTTTCAGCCCATGATTTCCCATGAATATCATGACAGAAGATAAAGGTGGGCCGTACAAGATTGGAACTAGGTTGGAGACTTGTGTTGATCAGAGAACCTGCACGGATTCTGGGACGACAGGGTCAAGAGTGCCCTCATAGACTAGCTGACAGGAAAGCCAAAGGAGGCTGACCTTGCCTGAGAAGAGTCTTGAGCGGCATCGTCAGTGCTATTAATGGGATCTGCTCTGTGTCTTGCAGGCAAGGAATGAACACATGCCATTGACTGCAGTCGTCATTGTATTAACCATTTCACAACATCATACAGATTCCCTTCCTCAGAAAATACAAATCCTGGAAACTGGTGTGGGTTTAAAGAGCACGGGCCTCCAGGCCTTCTGCTGATTTTACAAGATGTCTAAACATGCTGCAGGTTTCCGTTACTACCCTATCTTCCTCTGCTTTGGGGCCGCTTACGTGGACTCCCTTGTCACTGTGCTTGGGAAAATAAGTTTAAACGAAGGGAATTTTGTAAACAAAAATTAGATTTTTAGGGCGCCTGGGTGGCTCAGTGGGTTAACCCACTGCCTTCAGCTCAGGTCATGATCTCAGGGTCCTGGGATCGAGTCCCGCATCGGGCTCTCTGCTCAGCAGGGAGCCTGCTTCCCTCTCTCTCTCTGCCTGCTTCTCTGTCTACTTGTGATCTCTCTCTGTCAAATAAATAAAATCTTTAAAAAAAAAAATTAGATTTTTAAATGACGTTTTATTCTAAGTGTGCCTACAGATAATAATCTTTGTTACTTATCATTGATAACTTTTAAAAAACACTCTCAAGTATCATTTTCACGTGAGTGGCAATGACAGACGTAAGATGGGATCTATACTCCACAGATGAGCCAACTCTTTCCCTCTTCACAGGCTTAAGATCACTGGTCGTGTCTGCCACCGGGGGGTGGGAGAGGGAGTCCCATCATCCTTCACTTACATTATTGACCTTGCATTCCACATTTCACCATTTCAGAATTTTCCTGCCTATGCCTTAGACTCCCTTGTACCTTGAAAATTTCACGAGATCCAATTTGCATGCATCTGGCCATGGACAAAGCCAACTGTCCAATTTCCCATGCTCTGTGCCCAGGCAGCCAAGCCCTCCTGGGAGAAATCCATGGAACCTTCCCAGCATTGGTTTTACCACCTGATAATCTGCTATGTTTTCCTCATCAACCTGTTCTTTCATACTCAACAACCACAGTTTCAAATGTTCCTCTCTGTCCTCATACCTTATATCCCCAAGTCTTTCTCCTCACAACAGTCATAACAACTTGTACCTCTTTGTAAGATTACTAATAAAATTCTCTCACCAACTTGACTCAAACATCACAAGGGCAGAGTCGACATCATCTTCGCTCACCATGGTCTCCTTCTGGAGGCCTAGCATGGGCTAGGTGCTCTCCAGTATGCATTGGAATATTGACTGTTGGATGAGAGATGAGTGACTGCTTTCAAACCTTGACCCTTGGGCCATGTCCCCTCTCAAATGCCAGCAAGCCCTGCAGGGGGCCTCAAATAGCTTTGTCCCAACAGCTGTGTCAAAACATCCTGTGTTGATGGAGGCTGCAATCAGTCACTTCAAGCTTCCTGATTAATTGATGAGAGACAGCTAGGGCACATTCTGCAGTGGCTGCAGAGTTTACAAGTGGTGTCCCATGTTAGCCATGGGATGAAGTTTCTAAGGGCAATGTTGTCACGGACTGGTGAGCTTCTCTGAGACATACAGGAAATGGGAAGTAGAAATAAAAAGCAATAAATTCAGCACTAATGCTAATTCATTTAGCCATCAATTTTTAACCATTTGACCATGTGATTTTTTGTTTTGTTTTGTTGACCATCTAATTAATCAATTAGTTTTGTTTGGATTGTGGCTCCTCCCTGAAAGCATTTAGGGCTAATGACCAAGAAACAAACAAACAAACCAACCCACTTATAACCCTAAAACTTACTGAAAATAAATCAGAAGAATTCTCTTCAGTCCTTGTCTCAAGAAAATTTAGGTGACCAGGCTAGAGGATGTTGCCCTTGGGGATATTCTAATATGGATAAGGACATGAGAAAAAGAATTTAGAGACAGGGACAGATTATAAGTAAATGGAAAAAGTATGAAATTTTTATCTGAATAAGGACCAGGCTGAGAAACCTCAGGGAGAGAGGCCTCAGCCATCCTGGCCTTGGCCATCCTAGAACAGACCATCCACAACTAACCCAGCAACTGGCCATGGGTGCAGGAGCAAACCTAATGAAGATCAGGCAAGCCCACCCAAATCAGAAGAACCATTCATCAGAGCCCACCCCAAAATGTAGACTTCTAGAATCACGAACAAAATAAATGTGGTTTGGTTTTTTTGTTTTTTTTTTGTTTTTTTTTTGTAAGCTACAAGTTTTGGAGCTGTTCCTTTTATAGCAAAAGGTAGCTGATACAGTTAATCTCACACAGGATCACCTTTTGAGGAATAATTGTTCATTTGCTTCAATCTGTCGCTATACCAAAAGGCAAACATCTTACAAGTTTATCCCAAGTCCATTTAAATTTTAATCCTTTGATGGAATTTCATTTAGCTTAACCCCATCTGACAATCTTCTGGCTACTGGACGTGGGCAGAAAGTACTATGAATTTCTGCTCAGTAGCCTCAGTTGCTTCTTTTTCATGACAAAGACAACGTCAACAGAATATTCCAGAGGCGAAATTTGACTCTTACAAGCAAGGACGTTCTGCGAGGTCTGTTTGTTCAGGCTTTTTCTGCTCCTGGGGATATTACTACTATTGGTTTTGGGTTGAGAAAACTTTTTCTCTGTGGAAGCTTGAATCAGGGGCTAACCTAGGAAATCAACACCCACAGATATTTTTACAAGGTGGTAAGCCAAACATCCAAACTTCAGTGTGTCAGCTCTCCCATGTAAAGATGGTTTATGTTTCCAAACCAAAAAGATAAGCATAAAGGGGAAAAGAAAGAAAATGCTTTAAACACAAATGTATATCCGAACTTACAAACACAAACATGGCAAATACTTTTCAGAGAGCGTGCATGAGAATGACAAACAATTTAAGCTTAATCCCTCAAAAGCTTTCTTCTCTCTCTGGCTCCCTCATGTATATAAAAGGTTTAAATGAACAAGAAAAACATGTTGGGATTAGGATTTGATTCCAAAAAGCTTTTATAGTCATATAGAATAACCAGGAGTCACACTAGCTTCTCAAGACACACCAAACAAAAACTGATTTTTACCAAATAGCATTAATACTTTATGGACCAAAGTTGTTTTCACAAAGTATTTACATAATGAAGAGCTTGTCAAGCTGTGTAAATGTTTACGGCTTCTGGGTTCCCATCTTAGAGCTTTCAAATTCAGTCAAAAGGAAAAACCCTGTGCTTGTTTACTTGAACTTTAAAATTCGCCACCAAGTATCAAACATAATACTTTTGAAACACAATGGTAGGCCCATTCCTGACTCAATTTACTACTTCGAGGGTACTCGCTACACATACCACACTAGGATAAGTTATTTCATTTATTTGCTAATTGACCCAACCACTTGCAAGTCTCTCTCCCAGGACACGGCTCAGAAGTTAACTGTTCCTGATTTGTTAACATGAAAACTTGCCCAAGATTCGCAGAAACTCAGACAAAAATTAATAAATGTAACTTTTTCACAAGGGGCCAAGTCTTTTCATTTACGTTATTTGATTCTTCTTTAACTAAAACAAAAAGTTCTCCACCAGGTTGAGCTTCATTTCAAATACGAGTAGGTAAAAGAAGAAATGAAGGATTTTATTATCCCATTATCCTTGAGGCGATCCATTTGGAGAGGTGATCCAAGTTACTTGGAGGAAGTTTCTGGAATATATTGCCAGGTTCCTGATTGTTGGCTTAAAATTTCTGACAACATCTTTTCTTTGGTCTTCATGCTAAGCTATGCATTTAGAGACTGTGATGGCAAGAATGAAACTCAAACTTGTCTTTCATAACATCTTTGTCTCCCTGCTTGAATTTCCCTGTTCTTTTCATTTAGTCCTTTTCTTCTGTCCACTCCTTTATTATCCCCATGATGTAAAGCAGCAGTTCCCAAACTTTGCCACAAGTGAGCAAGTGATTGGGTGATCATTATTTCGTGATTTTCTTGTCCTGGAACCCTTTTGGGGTTATAGAAATAGGATTTTGAACAGTAGCAAACCCCATACTGCTTGGAATGACATAGCACCCACTGGCATATCAAAGGCAGTAAGCATTAGACTCCGTATTTCCTAAAAAAAAAAAAAAAAAAAAAAAAAAAATTGCATTTACTCAGTTATTTAAAGAACTGGGTTCTGAGGAATATCATTTGGGAAAATTTCCTTTTCAAAATATTCTTTTTTTGAATAACTTATTTTTCCTCTTCAGGATTTTCCCTAACTCTTTCTTCTCTTCAAAATATAAGAACCATTGCTTACAATTAAAAAACAAGAGATGAGAAAAAAGATGAACTCTGTCTCTTCCTCCAAACTTTGTCTTTTCGTTTTACAGTTACACACTTTAAAGACCAAAGGGAAGAAAACTAAGTGTTCCGTTGAGAGAGTATTGGCTGAGAATGGTCTACAGGCATAGCAAACTCCTGGACCAGAGAAACTGAGATCAAGAAGACATGGTCCCCATCGCCAAGATGCTCAGGCTAGTGGAGAAAAACAGAAGAGAAGAAAGATGTGTAAGAACTTGGAAGCCTGGATCCACAAAAATTTGTAGGATAGCTGATTTATCTTAAGGTCTCCCTCTCCATGCAGAACCTTTAAATCTGCATCTGAAATTCTCATCTAGTCACCCACTCACAACAACAACAAAAAGTTCTGCAAAATGGGAAGTCAGCCAGGCATACTCTGTATCATAAGTATATGATTATTTTCCCTCTTAAACCTCTTTGCTGTCCTCACTATACTATAGACTGGACTCCTCCATTCATCTTTCAATGCCACAATCTTTAGAACCTCAGATTCTTTTATTGACTTCAAGCTTTTGATGAGATTTAAGTCAAGGCCAAACCATGATGCCTATCATCTTTGTTTCTGTTCTTGGATCATTACAAAGACCACGGAGAAGGATCGGCTGCCAAGGCAAAAGATCTCTCATCAGGTCAGACTGTGTTTAGCTGCAGGTAAGAGAAAATGGGACGACTGTGGCTTACACAAAGCTGGGTTACTTTTCTCACTGAACAACTAGTCCCAGGGTAGGCATTGCGCTGTTGGTTTCAATCAGGAGAAAGAAGTCTGGTGCCAGTTTTTCCTCTCCCTTCCGTGAGGAAAGCAAAGACTCTTCCAGAAATTCTATCTAAACACATCTCCCTTTTATCCCACTGACAAGCCCCCGTCACATGGCTGCGAGACAGAATGAGAGAGTGAACCTGAGTGGGAACTGTGGGAGCCAGTAAAGAGCCTTTGCCACAAGATCAATTCTCGTTCAACTTCCAAAGATTTTTTGTCAAGGTTGATATCTCAGTTCCTTTACTGACAAAGAGCTAAATTGCTGAAATACTGCAGTAAGTCTATAAATTAAAAGTGTGTACCCAGAGGAGTTTGATTATTAGTTCTCCCTTTCCCTGACGCCACAGATAAACTCATTGCTTTCTTGAAGTGAAATAGAGGAGAAATCCAGAATCACCTGACAAACTTCAGATGATTGCTACAACTACAACTCTACTTAACGGGACTGCCTATTGTCCTTATTTCTACTATTAGCCATTTGTTGATTTACTCATTTGACACATGTTCATTGAGGTTGCACGATGTGCCCGGCATTGTGAGAGACGCTATGATGTGGTGGTGAATGAGATACACACAACTTCTTTTTCTGGGAGGCTTGGGTTTTAATGGAAGAAACAAATAGGATGTATTTAACTACAACTGTGATAAATACTACAGAAGGAAAGTAAAGAGTGAAATGCAGATATCACAGGAAGTTAGCATAAGTTCTTCAGGTGAAGCTTTCCTAAAGTATGCAAAAACTGCTGTTTCTAAGCCTTGGCACTACTGACCCTTTGTGCTAGATGATTCTTTTGCTGTGAAGGGCTGTCCTGTGCATTGTAGGGTCTCTAGCATCATCCTTGGCCTCTCCCCACTAAATGTTAATGGCTCTCCTCTGTCAGTTGTGACAACCAAAAATAGATCTAGACATTGACAAATATTCCCCACAGGGGAAGGGGCAAAATTGTCTCCAGTTGAGAACCCATTGATTTAAACAAGACACAGAGATTTGAAAGGTAAATGGGAGACTCAGTCACACCGAAAGGGAGAGGTGAACAATTTGTGTTCACCTTCCTGTCAAACCTCTTCCCTTGATAAAATTTCAAATCCCTCTTGCTTTATTCAAAGGGCTTTTAAAAAAATCGCTTCTTCTCAAAGTGTTTCTTGAATAATTGGAAAATTGGTGCTAAATTCCCTCTGTCTCTACCCTGAATAAATAGTAAGTCCTATGGTTTTTTCCTACTCTCTTCTGCAGACTATGGCATTCCCAGTAAGTATGAAAACGTAATGTTATGTCACGTTTTCACAGATGGAAGATGTTCTTGAGGACACTGTGCATGTTTACCTATGTTTCCTGGCTTTATGGATATCCCGTGCACTTACTCCTTTCTTTTGACCACTCCACAGACAGGCGCCAAGGGTCTGCTTTGTGCCAGGCACTGTTCTAGAGGCTACAGGATCTATATGAATAAGAGCTGTGATCTCCAAGAACACCTACTCTTAATTCACTCAAGTACAAAACTAACCGAGTTGTAGAGGCAAAACTTTTGTGTTCAGTCTGGTAGTGTTCTTCCAAATGAAAACAGATTGAGAGGCAAGGGCTGTGCCTGTTTAGTTCACAGTTCAGCCCTTCTGATATTCTAGAGAGAATATCAGCAGAAGATTTGATGGATGATAATTCTGATATTAAGTGAGTAATGACAATGATGTTACACTCACCCAGACAACCTGCAACCGAAGTGGCAATTCCAGTCAGATTGATTCTTCACAAGTATTTGCTGATCCAACTGACACTTGGTTTTCATTTGTGTCACATTTGGCCGAAAACTTCCCCAAAGTGAGAGTTCTTCTCAAATTCCTTGCTAGGGTTTTTTGTTTGTTTGTTTGTTTTTTAAGATTTATTTTATTTATTTGACAGAGAGCATGCGTGCATAGTGAGGGAGGAGCATCCAGAGGGTAGGGGCAGGGGAGAGAGAATCTCAAGTAGACTCCCCCTGAGCAGGAACCCCCACATAGGGCTCGATCTCATGACCTGAGCAGAAATCAAGAGTCAGACGTTTAACTGAGTGAGACACCTAGGTGCCCCCTACTAAGATTTTGATCTACTTCCTTCTTGTATCTTCTCCCCAAGACAGAGCTTCCCCCTAAAATCTCGTTTGTTTATCACCTGTCTAACCAAATCAGATTGCCAAGGATAGGAAGGATGAAGGGAGGCAAAGTATTTCTTTCCTCCTTCGAAGAGCTATATACTTTATGTGAAAATTAAAGTCATTTTCTTGCTTTCTAACTCATGTTTTGTTTTGGTCAGCAGCACACATTGATTTACATGTCTAGGTTGTTTATAAAATAAAATTGGAGGCATGAGGACCGATATGCACCTGTATCTCCATTTTTTTTTTCCCTATAAAAAGGATCTTGATGCTGGTGCCTTATCCCTTGTGCACGGAAGAAAGGACTTGAAGTTTTGAAGAAAACAGGACACAATATAGAGGGATGGTTAAATCTAGGAGTCAAGTAATTGGGAGGTTAAACTTTTATTCCATGGAGGTGAAAGCAACCCACCAAAGGAACTCCCAAAAGGAATGAATATTCCTAATATGGCACAATGAGGTAACTACAGCAGTAAGTGAAAGTCCGCCCACAACCCACCCCAGCTGCTTTTCCTTCCATCTGCCCTTCACAATCCTTTGGAGCCAGCCCAGCCTAATGAGTAGGGAGATCCGCACCCACCCCCTTTACTCTTCTCCGGAGGAAGAACAATGTCAGCAGGTATCTGCGCTTTAACGTCAGTGACATATGGTCCCAGGTGTTCGGTCTTGCTTTATGCATTCCCTACCGGTGGTTAGTTGGCTGAGGTCTTGTTTTTCATATGCCTGTGCGAGAGCCTTGAGGCATACTCGGGAGGTCCCGCATGCCTGAAGCCACTGGTCATCTCCACAGTGGGGCTCTCATTAACTTATTTCTGAGAAACTGTCTGAAGCACAGCACAGAATCCTGCCAGAGTCATGTTAGAGTCAAGCAGTATTCTGTGGAAACTACTGAGGACAAGGCTCTTTTCCAGAAGACAGACAGGTTGCCAAGCATCACAATGTATGTTATTAGCTGGACCCAGTCCTCAGACCTTCTCCGCAAGTGCAACGATGGTGCCTGGAAATGTCATACTCATCGATCCCAGTGGTGGAGGCAAATGCAGGAACGGAGGGAGAGAGAGCTCACGGACTCTTGGGTGTACACGGATAAAACTAGAATGTCCTTTTTTTGGGGGAATGCTCTCAAATCAGGCAAAGGGTGGGAGAGGTTTGTTTTGGTAAGGCAAGGCAACCAAAAGAGATCCTGGGAGACCTCTCCTTTAGGACATTTTGAAACCGTTGACTATTTTCAGATTTCGTGAGCTCCATCTCTGTTAAGCTATGCTTGGATTATCATGAAGTCAAGGACACAGAACTTTTAAAGGAAGGTTTCATTGCTTACAGTGTCAGGCAGGGAGATACTTAAATATTTATCATATGAAAGGTAATGGGCGCTGCTACTCAGAATAGACCCCAGCTATTTTCTCACAGACCTTCTGTTCCAGAAGGTTCCCTGCTGTGAGGCAGTCACCTTTTAGTGGGGTTTGGGGAAGGTCTAGTGAAGGCTTCTTGTAGGGAAATCCAGGTGACTCTGGTGGGAGGGGGCCTCAGGGTAACGGCTATTTACCCTGTGGTACACAAATATTTATTGTAATAACCAAATATTTATTGTAAGAACAGATGTATTGCTGCAAACTGCTGAATGTCAGCCTTACTTTTCCGGATGAAATTCAATGAATAAATAGTTGATTGACTTATCCTCTTAGGGATAATCAGGTTATCCTGAGTTCTCCAGAAATCATACACCTCCTAAGGGTGAGTTCAGTTGGCTGAGTTTTTCCTATGAACTTTCCTATGGATAAGGGGTTGGTGAAGAACAAGGCAGGCTGACAGCTGTCTTTTGGCCATACTTCAAGGTAACTAGAGAGGGTAAATGACTCCAGGACAAGCCATCAATAATTGATAGCAGGTAATTCAGTGCTTATATTCCCAGCCACCTTTCTACAAAGGTGGCAAAGAAAATGTCTTTCTGTTTCTCTTCACCCATTCAATTTAGACACTAGCCCACCCCCAAATAGTGGTACACATTCCAATCAGGAAAAATAAACAGTGTGACAATAGCCAGGGGACCTTCAGACCAGAGCATTCCCTTGGTAAACATAGCCTCTAGATGCTATCTCTAGCTCTCCCATGGGATGCCTCCTACAACAGACGCTGAATCTTAGAGTTGAGTGGGTTTGGAAATTAAAGGTTATGTCATCTTATATGACCAAAATATAGCGAATAAGCCCAAGGAAACTTTAATGTTTTGGTACTTTTCTTCTGTGTGTTTTGGGGTACTCAATAATGGTGATTTTATCCTTAAAGCCTATGATTCAATGAATGATATACTGTTAATTATTTGCAGAAGTAACTTACAGTTTTTAGACCTCATTTTCTTGAGCTTTCAGTTATTACCTCTAGGAAAACTCAATTCAATTAAATTAATCCATTATTCATTTCACAAATATTTATTGAGTATCCACTGCATCATCTACTCCTTTTGGTTCTGGGAATGTAGCAGGAAAGAGGATAAACAAGAAATCTGTACTTATGGAAATTATATTCTCAGGGAAAAACCAGTTGAATAAATAAGCAAATAAATATTTATAATTTCAGGAAAGAATAAGTACTCTAAAGACAAATTAAGCAGGACAAAGGGTGGCTGGGGACATCGTAGCTAGCATGGTCAGGGAAGGCCTCTGAACAAGCCCCTGAAAAATGTGACCAGGAAAGAGTGGTAACTATTCAGTGGAAGCCTTTTCCAGGCTCAGAGCACAATAAGAGCAAAAGCCTTGAGGTGGGAAGGATCCTGATGCATCCAAGTCACATCAAGAAATCCAGTTTCTGGGGTGGAATGAACAAGGTACAAGTGAAGGAGATGAGATTGATTGTTCCTCCTGGCTAAAGCCCCTTGAGATTTGGCCTTCTGTCAGACTGGGAGAACTTTTCAAATAAAGGCTGTAAGTTCTTTCTGAAGAATGAAAGGCTTCCTAAAATGGCCACAATGGTGGTGATCAGGATCCTGAATTGGAGAATCATGTTCCTAAAAAAATTATTTATTACTGTTGGTATAGGGAATGATTTCCCATATAATTCTATAGTGAACCTGTTCTGATTTTTTTCTTTTTTTGTGTCAGGGAAAGTAGGGTGCGAGATGGTGGTGACAGTGATTGACTAACCAAACTGAATAATAACTATAAAAGAGAATAAAATATGCATTTCCAGTTCCTGCCTCTTCTCATTGAGCACCAAGCTCCAAAGCTCTCTATTTTTACACAGTCTTGCTTGTCAACAGCATCCCTTTCCAACAGACTGGGATCGACTGGAGCTTCTCTATCAGAATGTAATTTCCTCGAGGGCAGGGGGGGTGTTCATCACTGCATCCATGTTGAGTTGCAAATAGTTCCCGAGGGTATGTACATACTCTGCCCAGCTTCATTGACTCCCCTATTATTTTGATTTCTGCCCCATAAGCCTCACGGGGTAGGGCACTACTTGGAGAGAAACACCACAGGACACTCTGGGGCTCCCAAGCGAGCAATCACATTCTCTCATCCTGAACATAATGTGCCACAGACCATTTCTTGGAAAAACCCTAATTCTCTTGGTATTGCTCAGCACATTAACCTTTAGGTAATTGGCACTAAACTTAGGAACAGTTCAGTGAAGTTCCAAGTAATGAGAAAGGCGGCCATATTCCAATGGTTCATGTCATTGTTGGGAATTTGGTCTAAGCACCTTTAGTTGGTGGGAATATCATACTCCTTCCTTCCTTCTCCAAGGCTGGGGTATTAATAAGTGCTTGATATCAGAAGAGAACTGGCCCAGGCGCTTGTGTTACAGAGAAGTCTAGCAGTTGGTTCTTGCCTGCAAAAGGTTTAAAATCTGAGGAAAATGGCAACAATAAGATACTATTAAACTAAATACTAAGTGAACAAAATAAATTTCATTACCATAGTATACTGAATTCTAAAAGCATCTAACAGGATATTAGAAAATAAGTACTCAAGTCTTTGTGGAATTAAATTTGTGTTACTTATCTTGGGGCTATTACTACTTATTTTTAAATCATATATATTTTTTTCCTGATAAAATAATAGACTTCCTAAATAAAAACAAAAAAGGAAAGAAAAGAAATAAGGAAGGAAATAAAAACTATTCATAATCTTTGAACTCAGAATGACCTCTCTTAACATTTTGGTTTATTTCCTTCCAGTTGTTTTTTTTCCCCCTTCTTCTTACATAGATAAGATCATATGGAATACATAATTTTCTTTCCTATTTTCCTCCTAAGGTCACAGCACATTTGGCATGTTTTAAAAATCTGTTTATTGGCTAAATAATCATCAAATAAATGATTTATTGACTTGGCCTTGAAAGTTTATAAATGGCTATCTTACTATATACTCCAACAAAATTTCTATATTTGGATGCGTCACACTCTCTATGGTGCTCTCCTCTGGTCTGTTCCCTGATTGCATCGATGACAAATCAGTTCAAGAAAAGAATATGGCAGAGAACACATAGATAAGGACCTCAGAAACACAGGCTTAGTATTTGCTTGTCTGCCCTTGTAAAAAGTAAACATGTGGGATTCTGGTTAGTTGGCTGGGTTATCTCTTCTTCAGCAGGGCTCCTCGCAGGAAGTAAACTCTTAGTGGCCTTTCATGGGGTGAATGCTGTTAGCATTACACTGGGGCAGAAACCTTAAGAGGCAACTGCCCTGTTGGACTCAGAGGAGCCGAGGGAAGGTAATGAAGTGTCATACCCGGCCTGTAGTGCAAAATGCGGGAGACGGAGGCCAAGCAAATACACATGGACACGTTCGGTTCCGGAAATCTGTCAAAGTAGTGGATTGCTTTTGCAAAGCTCTTCATTTCATAATCAGGGCCCTGTAGCTAACAGTTATCTTTATCAGAGAATCATTTTTTAAAAATTCATGGGCCTGGTTTCCTAAGTATTTTGGATGGCCTTCTAGCACTGCACTGGCCATTTCATGATGCATGCCTTATTAGCTGAGATTCAGTGATAACTGCTGCTTACTGAGCATTTACTATGTGCTAAGGACCAAAGCACTCTCTGTATCCACTCACTTAATCCTCTCAACAAACCTACGCAATGGGTTTGCTCTGTGACCATTCCCATATACAGATAAGGAAACAGGCACAGAGGTTGCTTGGAGTTGGCTCCCCAGTATGGGTGGAGGCTAGACTCAGAGCTGGTGCTCTGAGTTCACTGCACCAATACCCTATCTTCCTCCCCTCTATGCGAAACCCCTACAAGGAAGATGGTGGTGTCTCATCATTACACGCTCCACAACTCACCCTGATTTGAAAAAAGAAGGTGACCAACAAATAATATTGAATAATGGAATCGAATCAATCCATGTTGGATATCCTTCTCTGTGTTTCCTTCTAATTTCTTTGCCAAAGGGTATGTTAAAACATATTAAAACAACGATGTACATTAAAAAAATATAACAGTGATAAAAGAAAAACATCATGTAACACCTCCTTCCCCATACCCTGAACTCCTATCTCTTTCCCTTAAATCTCCTTTGAGCAATTTGTTCTGGTGTCCAGACTGCCAAATTCCCTATATTAATATTTCTTAGTCTATCAATTTTATACTTTATATGTTGATATTCTTTATGAGACATGAAGATCTAGCTTTTATATTATTCTCCTCATTCCATTTTAAGTGTATATTTATAATGATATTTCAGGAATATTTATGATTTCTAATAAAGTTTTGTGAAGTCAACAGTATTTTTAGTACTATTATTTACTGTAGAGCCAAGTAGTGTACTAGGATTCTTTTTCATTTCTTATACAAATGAATTCATAATTGCATCTTTTTAAAAATTTGATAGCCTTAATTTTCCCTTAAATGCCCCATTATAAGTATTATTTTCCAATAGTCAAATAGACCAGATAATATATCAACTCCTTTTCAGTCCCTCTTTGGAGAACTCCTTCCCAGAGAACCTCATTCTTTCGATGCAGCTTGAACCCTCTTATCTCTAGACTAATGATGCAGTTTGTCATTTGGTACCTTATCTTTCCCGCTGTCTGGATATTGCTTTACATTTCTGATTTCCTGTGTTGGAGACTATTTCATGAATCCTTTCTATTTTGGAGCTACTTGCTTCATTTGGCTAAATTCAAATCCTGAGGATCACATTAGGATAGTGTGCAGGGGAAATATTCTGAGACCGTGCATATCTCAAGATGTCTTTATTCTATGCTCACGCTGGATGAAAAGTTTAGGCAGGTGTAGAATTCTAGGGTGAAAAGCTTTTCCAATCAGAATCACAAAAAATATTGCTTTTAAGTTTTTCTTTCTTCTAATGTGTCTACTAAAAAATCTGATGTCTTTCTGATTCCACTTACTTTCAGTATGGCTTTTTCCCCTTTTCTGAATGCTTTCTGAGTTTTCTTTTACGTGTTATTTTGAAATATCCCAGTAGTGTTCCTTGGTATGGATCTTTGTATTTACTGATTTTTCAATTTCTGTACCTAAGCATTTGTTTTGTCCTTTCAGTCTGAAACTTCATGTCCTTCAGATCTTGGAAACTGCCTTTTTTATTTCTCTCCCACCCACTTGTTCTCTTATCTCTTTCTGGAGTTCCTAATAGTCAAATGTTAAACCTTCTGGGTTGACTTAACTCTCTTTTGTTTCACCCTCTTATGTTACAATCCTTTTGTCTTTTTATTCTACATTTTCTGAAAATGTCCTGATACTCTCATTTAGCCTACCTATTTAGTATTTTCATTTCTATTAGAGGATGTTGTAACTTTCAGATTGTCTCAGATTTCCAGAGGAGACTCCAGGGGTTGACGGCAGGAGCTACTGATCCTCTAAGGACATGCTAAAGGATGGCGAGACCACAAATGTAACTATTTGTTGAAAAAAATCTGGACTTGCAAGGCTGAAATCAGGAAATCAGGGCATTATTTTTGTAATACCATAGTCCCGCCAACCATACTATCTTGAATATTTTCTTCCTGCCTTTGAAAGAAACTTGGGCCTCTTCCAGGTATTAAAAATACTCTCAGGCAACAGTCTCAGTAGACAATTGGAGACATCTTGCCTGTCTAGGAGTCCCTTTCAGGATGACTCCATTTCTGCTCCTTTCTATAGTTTCTCCATATGACCCGCAGGAAGGAAAAAGATTTGCTCAAGCACTGGTGGGATGGAATCCTGAGAACCACTTAGATCAGGGAGTCATAACTCAGGTGACATTTTGAGTAGCCATACTCCTGTGGCCTGTCAGTGAATGGGATGGAACCCATAGCTTTCATCTGATTCTTAAAGGAGTCTTTCTCCCCAAAAGGAATAAGAACCACTGGTTTATGGGTCATTCAAAGTTAAACACAGTATCAACAACAGTTTTCATTTTGTTTATAAAAATAATATCTGCTTGTACTATTAGAAGAATAAGATTACAAAATTAAACTAAATAAAAGATTATCCCAAAAAGCATGGTAAAAGATTTGGTGTGTATCCTCCCAAAACACATACATATCATGAATCTATTTGGAGAAATTAAAATGTGTATTAATATGTGTATTTATACATGCATGTGTCTCTATGTGCATATGTATATTCATATACAAATGAATTGCTTTGCTCTGCAAAAAAGTCAGATTTTTGAAGCATGTATTGTAAATATCTTATACTAGCTTGTTGCTTTTACCTTTTGACTTTTGGTGAAAGACCAGTTTTGTTTTGTAGTCAGATATATCAATATTTTATTTTATAGCTCCTGCATTTCCTGTCACTCCCAGAAAGGTCCTCCCTTTGTTAGCATAAAGTACACCCATGATTTCTTTTAGAACTTTGCTTATGAACTTTGTTTTTTTCCCATTACAATCATTTAACTCTCTGTGAGTTACCTGAAGTTTATTTCAGGTGGAACAAATGAAATAGAAAGCTTGCTTTATTTCTCCTCCAACACATATTCAATAATACCTCAATACACCATCTGAATGGCCACCTCACATACTATGTACTTGGGACCACTCTAGACTCAGTGCTGTTCCATGCATCTTGTTATCCCACCCCACTAGTTCACTGTTTTAACTGTAATTATAAATTACACCTTATAATGTAATTTATTACATGGAAAGAAGGTCTTCTCGTCTTTGTCTCTTTTTACAAACTTCTTTCTTTTCACTTTAATCATCTCTTCACTTTTCCGGATGAGCTTAAGAATCATTACATCAAGGTAGCATCCATCCTCTAACTGCCTGTCCCCACAAAGTCCCCAAACAATTTTTTTTTTGGTCTGAAAGGTATCTCCTTGAACTCAGAGCTCATTCTGGGGAGAAGTTATGACTTTATACCACTGAGCCCTCTGACTTAAGAATGGGGTCTGCCTGTTAAACTGAGGCAGGTTACCACACAGACACTAGAACAGTTAGAAAAACAGAGCTCCCAAAAAGAAACCCAGAGCTCCTTTGATGGATTTATACAGCTTATCATTTGAAGGAGGATATAGATTAAAAAAATACCTTTAAAAAATACCTTTAAATATCAATGATGGGTAGATACTTCAGTATTTCCCAGGTGAAAGCCTCTGTTCTATAAATCAAAGTGTTTTGAAGGGATTAAGTGAAGAATATCTAGGGTTTCCCTGGGTTCTTAATATATGACTCAAGATTGAAAGAAGAAATAGTTGGATGAATTCACTGGGAAAGAAGCCAAATATCACCTCCGGTCAAAAGATGTATGTAAATCCTAGGTTATAGGAAATGCTCCTTTAGCACTTTGAAAAACATGCTAATTCCAGTAACTCTACCCAAGGACCCATATAAACAGAAGCCTGGATTCTGGATATTACCTTGCCACTAGAAGTAAGACATGAGAATTTAGAAAGAATCAAGCAGACATTTGCCATGATGGACACCCAAAAGCAAGAGGGGGTGGGTGGGGGTGGGTGGGTAGCGCAGTATGAGGAAGCAGCAGGAAGGAGAAGGCGTGGGGAACACTGGGTAGGGGGTTGCTGCATTAGTAATGCAGTCAGAGCAAGAAAGCCCTTCAATGGCCAATCTTTAGACTGTGTATTTTGGCCCTTGTAAGCTCTTTCTCTGTAGCCATAATACTATGGAATAGTTCCCAAAGATGATCAGACAGGGATTCAAACTGAAGCTGATGTGAGTGCATAATGTAGAGAAAACAAGGTCTTAGGGGGCAGTGGTAAGACCTTATGAACCATTTAAATTTACTACAATATTTTGAGGGAAAATAGTGAAGGTGTGAACACAAAAGAATACGCCCTAATATGCTTTACGAAAACATCCTAATGTTGTTTGATGATAGCATATAATTTATTATGGAAAAGAATCCTGAGGTGTAGGAACAGAGGATGGGCAGGTTGTAGAGGTCAAAAGACCTTTTGGGGCCAGAAGCATCTCAGCACCCCTGGCCATGGTCTTTTCTAGATTAATGTATCAAGAGATCCAAAAGCAACATTCCCATTAGCAAAAAGATGGTCCGTATCACTTTCATTTTTAGTTGATTACAGAGAAAAAAAATCCATGGTGTTCCAGAAATAGATGGCTTTACCACAAGCCTTTGACCTCCCAAATTCACTCAGGTTATCAACATACCCCTGGTTACTTTCTGCAGGGAATAGTTCTAGGCTATGTCACCTTTCCAAAACAACAACAACAACAACAACAACAACATTGACAATAATAATAAATGGCCTGAGAGTTTATCCTGAACAAATAAATGCCTGAAATCCACAGACTGCAGGATCCACGTCAACATTATGTTTCAGTTCTGGAATGTAAAACTCCCTAACCCCACACACACCACTGTTTGCTTCACAGTCTCATTACTTTCTCATTGTGACCCATGCCTTTCCAGGCAGGGATGAAATCCGCTATTGAGGAGAAGGAAACCAAAACTGCTGGACACCTGGCACCATGGTGACCTGAGTTCTCTGGTCTCCCAGTCATAGGCTTGTGCGGTACTCGACCACATCTCAGTTCTGGCTGGTCAGATGAGCTGGTCTGGGCTGAGGTGGGGAGGATGGGCATCAACTCTGAACGTGCTGAGGGGGAGTGCTGGGGGGGAATTTATGAGAGTCCTACCCAGAATGCTGCAGTTGGGTTCAAAACATTCAGGTTCCCTCACCCCTAAGAACAGCACGGCCACACCAGAAGAGGAAGGCTAATTATCCTCCCCATGAAGGAGATGGATACTAGTAAGAAGATTCTAGGAGGATATAGTTATTTGGTGGGCATTGTCTACATCATCACATTGGATCCCAGGAGAATCACGGGGCTGAGAGGGCAGAATCAGAGGATCACAAAGGGGATAAATTGTTCATGTCATTTCCCTTATTCTTCATGGCCCTGTACTTTTTGGAAGACAGAACTGTACAATTAATTTAAGCTTGCTACCTTTTATAGAAGAATTTTCTCTTATCTGCCAGGCTTGAGAACACAAAAATATTGGCTCAATATATCACTGAAAACTATCTTTCATATCACAGTTAATAAGAATTAACAGCTCACCCAGGTCTTCTTAAATCTACCTTCTTACTCAGTGTTCAAACACAAATACGGAGTTCAGGGGAAAGACACAGCATTGAGTACCTACGAATGCAGGGCCCGGGAAGAGTTAAAACAAAAGGTTGGCAAACGGATACAGAAAGAACATTAAGGATATCGCCTGGGGACAATGGTGAAAAAAATCAAAACCTTCCTGAAACTCGCCTCTGTCCTGCAGATCACGAGAGAGTCTTAAGGCGATAATTTTTAAATGTGGGGGCCACTTACAATTCTGCTAAGCGCTGTTATAGTTGCCCTGTGGTTGGGTGGAAATCATTCTTTCAGGAAGACCAAAGAATGGCATTTTCTCCTAAAGAGTCCCTTCTTTAATAAGGACTGGAGCAGATCCCTGTCATTGTTCTAGATAATGGATTACCTATACATACATTTTCAAGTGTAATGACACTCTTGCTTATTAAAGACCTCTCAGCTGAAGGGGCAGAATATTATGAACTGGCCGAGCCATTCATTTTCTTGAATATGTTATTCAGTATTTTATGCTAAACCAGCAATACACCATCCATTTTAGTACAATGATCCTTATGTTCAATAAAATTGAAGTGTCGCATCATAAATCATTATAGTCATTTATTTTACATTAGACACATTAGCCACTATATTCCATAATCTATTACAATAAGGTGGATTTAAATGTACCCCAAGGAACCGCAATAATAACTCGAGAACCAAATATAGCAATTTATGGATAAAATATGCTTAACCTAAAACTGCACTAGCTTTTGTGACTGCTGTGAACTCCGAATGGAATTTAGTGCTGATGGCGACTGAACTCAGCAACACACAGAGGAGAAAAGAGGGAAAGAAATGGCAGACTAATTTTCTGTTCATCAGTTTACAAAATGGAGCAGATTAATAATTACACAATTAATCAGTGGGACAGACAAACCGTACAGGGGGAAGGAAAGTTCAAATGAAACTTTTCCTCAGTAAGGCATGTTCCAGATCTCCAGTTCACCATTCAACAGGATGCCTGTTGTTACCAACAATAGCGGTGTCCTGGAAATCATCACGGATTCAGAATAATCCCACTGATTCCGAACTTGTGAAAATTCAGACAGAGGCTGGGTGGCGTGAAGAGAAAAGTTTCCATATCTCACCTAAAAGAGGAGCCAGGAGAATGTTTTTATATGGGGAACTTCCTAAAAGCATCCTGAACTTTGTAGGAGGCATGTTTCTACTTAGGGGAGATGATAATTACACATCCTCATCAATTAATGAAGAGTTTCCCCCCCCCAATGATCTCTTCCAGATAGTGTTTTATTAGCCTACTCCATTTGCCTGTAGGTATCTAAAAGCAATAAAATGAAGCTCTGTAATTCAGAGTCTTCCCTAACTTGGTATTCCTCCGCTTAGTCACACATAGTGAGGTCTTGTTTGTAGTTGTAGGCAAATGCTTACTATCCATGCTATTGACACTCTTAGGCACCTCTCTTGGAACTCTCAAGTCTACTGATCCTAAAAATGAGACTGGCTTTATTATTTTACCAGATATGAAGTCCTTGCTGTTTAGGATTATTAAAAACATGTGTTTATCGCTGTGTTCATTCTGAGAAAGCATGGCCCAGAATTGCCAAAGTCAGTTGTTCTCCAGGAAACGAGAGAGCAGATTAAATTTCCTCTTTGAAGGTCACTCCTCTATCCTTCCAACCATCCACCCTCCCTCTCTCCCATTCATCCAACCACCTCATTATCCACTCATTAACCAATGATCCAGCTAATGAATATCCAACGTCTGTTTAATGCCTTCTCTGTGCCAGACACAAGGTAGGCACTAAGGAAGGATCCAGTGAGGAACAAGGCAGAGTAGCTGCTCTTATAACAAGGTATTTTCAATGATTACATTATTCTTTTTATCTATGCAAAGTTGTGTGTGTATTTTTTATACCATTTATAATCCTCAATACAGTTAGTTACGAGTTTTCCCTCAGTCAACATTTATAGAGTTGTAAATTTCTACAAAATTAAAATTCTGAGGGGAGAGACGGGACCTTGTGTGTCCAATGTGGCTAATCCAATGGGAGCTATTTCTCTCTCTGGTCCTCATTTTTTCATCTGTAAAATGAAGGGGTCAACCAGAGAATTTCAAGGGTCCCTTCTCACTGTCTAGGGTCTGAATAACTTTTGCTGTCCCTTACAATAATGTGTCCTGGTTATGAGAATGTCCCCAATACAGAAAAAGACAAAGAAGTACAAAATCTCATCACTGTCATATTGGCTAGTCCTCTGTAATGCAATTCGTACTGTTGCGTCTTTTGTTTTTACATTTTTATGTCAACCTCAAATTCGCTGTTCCTGCATCAATTTACAGTCCACTATATGCTCCTAAAAAATTCTCACTCTCTGATTACAGTGTAGCACCAAATCTGTTGTCAGTACGATTCATTCCTCTTTCCGTACCAGTACTATCCTAGTGTTCTCTTGTACTGATATATCTGAATTATACATTATTTCCCCCAGGCACACTTTTCCAAATGAAATAAAATTTCATTTTCTATTTCTAGTTCTAATCCCACTAGATTCCACGGCTTAAAATATTTACAGATACCACTTTGTACCATTTTTTGTAATTTGGTCCTATCATATGTACTATGTCTGGTGCTTGTAGGGGTTCTGAACTGTGCTCACTGACAATTAAGTCTTCCTTCTAATATACTATATGTCATCTTTTATGTATCTGTCAATTATGGAGAAAAATGACCCTTTCTATCTCTGAACAAATAGAGTAGAAATTATACAAACATAAAAAGTACATATGGATATAATGGCCCTCAGATTAACCTGGGAGCTCAACCAGGTGCCACGTATAAGAAGTTTACTGAAGACAACAAGCATATATTCATACAAAATCTTCAGGCCAAATTCAGAAATAGATAACATGTTCTGAGCATGTTCTTTTAAGGCGAAAAATAATATGGATCAGGGCCCAGTTAGGAAAACAACCCTATTCTAGGCGATCCAGTAGAATGAATTTAATAGAGTAACTTTTCACAAATGTTTGATAAGAACTGAAAATTGAATGGAGCAGAGGCAGAGGTTAATAGGCAGGAAGCCACTATACATCCCTCCCAGGACTAGAGGGGTGAAAGGAAGAGAAGGTGTTAACAAAGGCCTTACCAATGCCCCCTTTTGGCCAAACCAGTCTAGAAGTGGGTTGAGAGGGAAGTTGGCAAGACCCAAGCTCAAGGGCCTCTCACTAGGTAGACCCCTTAGAAGGCCATAGGAGGGCCAGGGCAACTTGTGTGTGTGGTTCTATACAGAGACTAAATTTACGTCATTAAAACTCATGGCTCCGATTGCTCTATCTGGACTCTGATAGCCCTTCTCCATGCTTCCTCTCCAGTTAGAGTGGCCTGGGCTATCTTTAAGGACTGGCTAGGGGAAGTTGATTTAGTGAGTGTCTAGTGGGACATATGTATGTGACTCACTTACATCTGTATGGAATTGAGTTTGATGTGGCTGCCATAGGACTAAGGGTTCCTAATACCACTTAGTACATAAAGGCTGGAGATACCCCCAGGCATCTGACTGTCCCACACCCCTGAGGATTTTTCCACCTCTTTCATGAGTTTTAAATATCCCACCAGACATTCAGATAGGTAAAAAAATGTTCCTGATGTCAGGACGGCCTACAGTCAAACATGAGTGTCCCCCGTGCCATTTCTCCTTTCAGCTCAGACGCCTCGCTGCGAGGATGCTAATGACGAACAAGTTGGTTGCAACGTAAGAAACTTCAACTGCCTTAAAATCTTTCAGCTTTTTTATGAAATCGACTTGACAGAGGCTTGCCTGCCACTGAAAATGACCCTAAAAATTTACCTAACCACGTTAGTAAGGAGAATGGAAATTTTTCTAAGTTGTCAATAATAAAAAATGTGACTTCTAAT
The DNA here is from genome assembly GCF_002288905.1 of Enhydra lutris kenyoni. Taxonomy (NCBI): domain Eukaryota; kingdom Metazoa; phylum Chordata; class Mammalia; order Carnivora; family Mustelidae; genus Enhydra; species Enhydra lutris. The sequence continues at coordinate 4,097,304 of NW_019154123.1, forward strand.
CAGCATACTGAGGAAAGACAGACTTATAATTCTGCTTTTTTCTCCAAAAAATTATTTCCTAGGAAGAGATGATCAAAGAGTATAAAGTCAAAAATTCTAGGAAAAAAGTATCAGAGAGGTATCTCAACCATTAACAAATAAAAATATGATCTTTTTCCAGCTTTTAAGTTTTTATCTGTTCTGTTTTTCATCTTTCTAAATTTTTAAGATCTGTGATTTGTTGTCATTTTTTTATCATTAAAAATAAACATTCCCTTTTGTATATAATTTTGTATTTAGAGTTTTAAATTATTTTTATAAAAGAGAGCCCCCAAAGTGCATAAACTTCAGGTCCTATAAACCGGCTGACACAGGAGCCTGGGAAACGTATCTTATAGTGGTCACCTTGTGTAATACATGTAGCATTGGGGAATGGATCTGAGCTCCAACAGACAAGAGATACACACTACTGGATCTTAAGGGGCTTACAGCTTCTCTTGGAGGGACAGAGAACCAGTCTTGGAAATTACACAACCAGAGATAATGGCCTACATCATACCAGAGGATGGAGGAAGCCCAGATCCTTTCTATAATATAACACACATCGCACATCATACTCCAAGATACCAATGAAGGGTTTTGAATGATACCACTGACACACCTGCCATGGCTATCCCCAGAGCTGAAATGTGGCTCCTGCAAGACAAATGGAACACGTGTTCCTCTGGGTCACAAGCTGTCCAGTTTAAGTCTAGGTCATCTCCATTTGATTGGAGGACCAGGGTCCCTCACTTGTGCCCCAGATGTGAGGGATGCTTGAAAATCATGTGGGATTCCTTGTTCCATAAGATGGGAACTTCCAATGGAAGAAAATATTGCAGGAAAAAATAATGGTAACAGCAAAGTCCCAAATATCCAGTAGGGTGCCGCTGTTACCATTCTCTTTTCATAGAATGGAAATAGAAATGGAAGCATTACAGGTGAAAATAACCTGCCCATGTTCACATAGCCAGAAATTGATAGAGCCCAAAGGCTACCTCCAGGTCTGAGGACACAGATTCACCGCTGGCAGAATCCAATGAATGATGCAGATGGCTAGGTAAAAACAACACAAACATGATGAGAGACATCAACTGATCCTTGGTCTCCAGGACAGGGGACGATAGGGAGTGGCGGGGACTATGGAAAACTAAAGAGCTCAGGCTTATCTAAAAGAGACAGTGGCTCCTAAACTCCTGCTAGTTGTGGTCATGGGGCAATGCTGGCCAGTGAGACCAGGTTTGCTGGTTTGAAAAGAGAGGTCAGATATCTAGGTTTGATTATAAAATGTCCTGGTTTTTAAATCTTGTTGAAAATTGAAAAAAAAAACCATAAATATTGTTTTGGCCATAACTGCGCAAGCTCATCTACTTTTAGATTATGACTTCAGGGTTATATTTGCAATTTCTGCTCCAGAGTGAGCCCATGTGCACTAAAGGCTATACCACCTCTGGAAAGTGGGTCACTTTTAATAAAACTCACTGTTAAATCACAGGCTTTGGTTTTCATCTATACTTGACTAGATCAGAGTTAGGACTGAGGTTTTAAAGCCCTGACTTTGCTGCTTATTAACTATGTAATCTATAGTGAATCCTTTAATTTTTCAAAATCATAGTTTCTCATTTATAAAATGTAGATTAAAAAGAAAATTCACTCTGCCTTCCTTCTAGGGTTGTTACAGGAATCAAATGAAATAATGCATCTGAATGTGTTTTGAAAACTATCAAGATCCATAGAAAAGCCAGGTTATTATTTTTAATAACCTTAATTTTCTAAAAGGTAATTAGCTCAAATTCCCCCTTCCCGTTGATAGAAAATAACACATTAATTTTTCTGCTGTTTCTGATTCTACCCCCATCCTCCTTGGCATTTCAAAAATGATTGCTTTGGATTCAATACGTTCATTAACCCCTTCCTCTTCAACTATGGGGAAACAACTCATCTGCCCCAACTGACTCACGTTTTGAACACGACATTTATTTTTTCAGCTATCTTCTTACTTTTTTTTTTTTCCTTTTTAACCAAATACAACATTAATGAGTTTTGTTTTCCCTTGGATTTTTCTTGGAGACTAGAAACTCACTTGAGTGAGGTGATGGAATGACTTAGGTCAGCAAAGAGGCAGAGAGCACAGGCAGCCCGAGTGTGTATATCCATATCCCCCATGGTCATTCCTTGTGTTTTTTGAGTGTATATCATGAGCCTGCACTGTCTATGTCCCATACGTGCCCCAGGGAAAGCCATTCTCATTGAAAGGCAAAATAAACCCATCACTTATATAAAGAATGGAACCCATTTGTCAGAGGTATTCCTTTCCATATTTGCCTTCTCCAACTGTCTTGTTACAGCCCAAGGACAGGCTTAAGCCCCACCCTGCATTCCATCCGAGCCCTCGATAGACCCATTTACATTGCCTTGCCGTTGCAAAATCGGCCATCAATGCAAGGAATGTGCAGGGAGGTCCATCTATAATTTGATACTGTAGCTGTTGTTAATTAAATAAAAGCTGTAAACAAATGGAGAATCTGGGGTCAAAGGAGAAGGCCCATGTTGGCAAAGCCTTTTTTGGGGGGGATAAAAAAGGAAATTAGGACCTTTTTTTTGCTCCACACCTAGACTGTATGGTGGCTGATATTCTATCTTTCAAAATTTGTGTCCATGAATTCTTCTAAAAATTGTCCGCACAGGGCTGGTCTGAACCTGGTGCTCACTCCCTTCCTCTGTTCTTGCCAGGTGGGACACTGTTGTTTTCACAATCCACCACATTCACCCTGTCTTTGCCTTCCATGGAGCTGTTCTCCCTGTTTGACATGCCTCTTCCCAATGACCTCTACTGCATGCAACTGACAATCCTTCCACGCTGACCATAGTCCACTACCCTCCAGGAAGGTTTCCTTGATTACCCTCAGGTCTTCTGTATCGCCCTTGCCTCTGACTCTGACCCACAATGTAGCGCGATAGTTGTACCTGGGTATCTAGATGCCGCTCTTATCTAATTGATTCCTATTCTTTGCCATGGTTGGCAAAGAATAGGAACTCAGTAAAAGAATTATTTACATGCAGGGCGCCTGGGTGGCTCAGTTGTTAAAGCATCTGCCTTTGGCTCAGGTCATGATCCCACAGTCCTGGGATCAAGTCCTGCATGGGACTCCCTGCTCAGAGGGGAGTCTGCTTCTCCCTCTACTGCTCCTGCTCTCCCTCTCTCTCTCAGATACATAAATAAAATCTTTAAAATAAAAAAAAAAATTATTTACATGCAAATTCTGACCATTGGGGGGGGGTTCCATAAAAAAAAGTAAATCGCTATATTTCCAGAATTCTAGAGCTTCAGAGCTTCAGAGGAAAAACATTTGAGTAGACACAAGTGCTCAGAGACATAACACTGCCTTGGAAAGAGGTGAGCATCCTGCTTCTGAAAGCCTTAAAGTAGAAGCTAGACAACTACCAGCAAATGGTATAGCGTGAAACTAAGCAGAAGTGCAAACAGGTAAAAGAAATAGTGGCCCAGATGGGTAAAGTGGTCAACTTGAAGTCACATGGAAGGTAAGTGACAGAACTAGCATTTTTATCCTGGCTCTCCTACTCCCAGCCTGGCCGCTCTCTAACCTACTTGGTGATCATCATACAGCTGAAAACAGCCCAAAGGTGCTCCATTCAATCTGTCACATTGTATTTGGAGGAGTCTGGTCTGGGGCGCACCATTGCCACAAATGTCCAAACCCTGTATTTATACAAGGAAAGAGACTTTTATTTTGCTCGCTGTGATAGTCCAAGTGCGTTTCACATAGTAGGCATGAAACAAAGAGCTGACTAATGGGATATTTATCAGTGACTAGAAAATGTGAGCATGGGTTAGATAAGCTACGTTGCAAAAACAACTCTCAAATCTCCTCCACTTACAAAAACAAAGGGGTATTTCTCAATCAGTCTTTGTGTCTGACTTAGGAGGGGACTGTGCTCTATGCCACCTTATTCTGGGACCCAGACTGATAAAACAGCCACCATCTTGAATGCTGCTGGTCACCATACCAGAGGGAGAGTTCTGAAGTGTTTTGAATTGGCAGTTAAACACTTAGTCTGGAAGTGACATGCATCATTTCCATATTCACAGTCCATTGGCCAGAATGTGTCATATGGCCTGGCAGTCGTACCAGGCTGCCAAAAGGAGGAGAGTCAGAAATATGTTCAGAGCAGCATCTGTGATTCCCATAAAGTAGCTTTGCTTTTAGCCACTTCCCTTCCATTTATAGAAGGTAAAGTGGGTTGGAAAAAGAGTGATCAGTCTGGAAGGAGCCACCCTTCACATGAATGGATGAAGAGAAGAATTACAGACATTTGTTTTATTCCTTCCCAATTAAGAACCAATTTTGAGATGGTAAGGAATCAGGCTCCATTGTAAAAATACGGATGTAGTTCAGCCAGGCATGACTGGGGGCACAAAGAAAACAAAGCTAGGAAAACAGCAGGATAATTTACTATTTATCAGCAAAGGTTGTGTAGCTGAAGTTATGGACTGAATGTTTGTGTCTTCCCAAAATTCATAGAATGAAACCCTAATTCCCAACTCCGAAGGAGAGGCCTTTGGAAGGTAATTAGTTTTAACTGAGGTCATGAGGGTGGGATCCTCATGAGTGGATTAGTGCCGTTACAAGAAGAGGAAGAGAGGTCTTTCTTCAGGCATCCACAATGTAAGATGATGCAAGAACACAGTGAGAAGGTGGCTGTCTACAAACTAGGAAGCGGACTGTCCCACCAGGAACTGAATCTGCCAGCCCTAGCTCTTGGAATTCCTAGCCTCCACAACTGGGAGAAATACATGACTGCTGTTTAAGCCACCCAGTCTCTGGTCTTTTGTTACAGTGGCCTAAACAGACTAAGACACGCAAGTCTTAGTTGATATCGTGTACAGTCTGAATCAACAGTGAGATGTGGTCTCCCCAAAGGCAAATTAAATTCTAGCTTTTAGTAGCAGAAACATTACTTTTAGAATGTTGGAGGTGATGATTCTGTCCAACTCCGTGTTGGTAGAACCACATTTGGAATACTGCATTAGTATCTAGTGAGGGATTAGTGCACACAGAGAAATGTGGCTTGGTTGATAAAGGACTCAATACTCTAATGTGAAAGGAACACAAGGAATGAACTGGAATATTTAATGTGAAGAAGAAAATACTCAGGGAGAAAATAGTGATAGCTTTCCATTCCTGAATGATTATGTATTGAGGAGTCTTCATACCTGCTTGTGTGCCTACACAGCAGAGGAATCTGACCCACAGAAAGGGCCTATGAGGGGACACATTTTTACTTGATACAAGGAAGAATTCTGAACAGAATTATCAAAATATAGAATGGCATATTCTAAAATAGCTTTTCCAATTCTGGAAATGTTACTGAGGCTCATCAAACATCAGTTAATTGGGAAGGAGGACCAGGTGATTTCTAATTAAGATTCCTTCTCACTCAAAAAAAAAAAAAAATCCATGATTTAAAATTCATGATTTCACCTACTCTTAAGCTAGCTGCTTGTGTTACGACTCTGAAAAGTAGCCATACCTTACTCTTAGCCCCCATAATATAGGAGAAGATTTTGGAAGAATATAACACTTAGGGCAGGGATTTGCAAAATTATTTTCTGTGAAGGGCCAGATAGTAAATATCTTAGGCTTTGCGGGCCACGTGGTCTCTCTCACAACTCTTCAACTCTGCCGTGTAGTGCCAAACCAGCCATAGGTAATACGAAAACAAATGGATGTGGCTGTGTTCCAATAAAACTTTATTTATAAAACTAAGTGTCCAGCTGGATTTGGTTTGTGAATCTTGCCAACCCCCGCTGTGGATGCTAAGGACGATTCTAGTTTGAGAGGCTGCTTATCCAAGAAATCTGTTCTCTGAGTGCCTCATACTCTTTCTAGTAATAAAGACACGGAGGTCAAAAAGTTAGAATGCCCACTCATCTCTGTCCAAAGGCAAGGAAACCAAAAAGTCCCTGGCTTAGCAAGTGGTAGACAGAGCTCTGAAAAAACCCGCAGATATTTGTGATTGTGGCTTGAAAATACAGAAGAATACAGTAAAAGAAAATGGAGTTTTAGGAAAGATATTTTTGCTTGGCTTTCAAACCTGGCTCACGGCACACCCATTTATTAAGAAACCAAATATTTCAAATATTAAGAAACCAAATATTTCAACCTGAGATGCCACTGAGCCATCCCTGGGTTGACTGAGAGGCTTTTGAGGTAGGTAGTAACTAACTCTTTAACAAAATCAGGACTATGTCAGGAACTTATGGGGCTACATTACAGTTCTTAACTAACTGGGAAGAATAACTAATCAATACCATCAGTGTCTTCCGCTCTAGGCTAAGACCAGACATAAGTCTCGGACACTCCTAGAATGTGAAGGAATGTGTCTTAGCGTCGGGTGGACCTTCACAAGCCCGACCTTTACAGGCCTGTACGTCTGACCTTTACAGTCCTGTACGTCCATGGCTCCCACAAAGGATGCAGCCAAGAGAAGCAGACAATTAAAACTGACAAATGGCTTTTGATTTGAACGAAGAAAAATGTTCAACCCACCCTACCAGCAGCGTGCTTAGCTCATAATCAGGCATTATTATAATGATATGCAAATTGAAGAAACGGCAGACATTCTTTCCAACCACGTTTTCATTAAAGATTCAGCTTTTTCTCCCCCAGAATAATAGTAAATGACATGCGAACTTCATATGAACTATAGGTCATGAAAGGATTTAGTATTGGCATTTTTAATCTAAAAAGTCTGGTGCCAGAAAATCAATATGCTTGCAGCATTCGGATGCAATTTTCTTCACGTAACAGGGTCGCTTTCTTTCCTTCTTTCTTCTTCTTCGCTGCCCCCCACCTTTTTTTTAAGAATGAATAATTCCTGGTTTTTCTATGAAACAAGCCGCTGTATTATAAGGTAATGACATCAATAACACATTACATGTAAACAGAAAATGAACAAAAAATCATTCAAGGCCCTTTTGAAACCGGAGTGCTTTTCATCAGCACTATTACAGGTTCCATTCACATTATCGGATTGAACCATCCTGCATAACCGAGGTGCTGACAAGTCCTGATTACCCAATAACTCCTGTATCCCTTTCAAGCAGGTTCACGGAAAGGACAGGAATACCAGGCCTTCCTGGGGGGCAGCCAGCCTGCCGCGGAGACCCAATCAGTGGAACCCAATGGCCTCTCGCTCCCCTCCGCCCAAACTGGGGTGCCGAAGCCCTTCCTGGAGCTGGACCGGCCTTTCCTCCCGGGTTCTTAATTTGAGTGGCCAGGCTAAGCCTCCTCAGCTCTTTCCCCGCCAAATACTTACATGGCTCTGGTTAAGTCACCTGTGTGTCACTAAAGTGCCAGAATCCAGAGGCAGAAGTGGACACTACTGCTCAGATGTGGCAAGGAGAGAGCCAGTAGCCTGGGGGTTGGGGGAGTTGGGTGGGGTTGACCTCTCTGGAGGCACAGAGCCTCTGAGCTGGGAGGGCCTCAGTTTCTGTTCCCCGCACAACTTTTCAACCCTTGCCCAGCATCTGCGGCCCTCTGCTTGCGGTGCAGCCCCTGGCGGCAGCCAAACCAACCTAAAACAGCCTTTAAACAAGCAAACCGTGGTTTTGCCTTTTGGGTGGTATATCACCCTATATTTGACGTAATCTCCGGCTTGGGAGAGATCAGATTTTTAAAACAAATTTCTTGGCTTCCAGCTTGGCTCTGGGGCATTGCTGTCTGAGCAATGGTGGGCTTCCCTAATGAATTCAGGCTTCAGCCCCCTTTTCTTTTTCTTCGTCCTTCCTTTCCTCCCAAGTTAAAGTCACACACTGATACATTCACAAACAAAGGAAAACAAACAGAGTGCTGGGATCCTTACTGAAATATTTGAAATTAAAATGAGGGTCTGGTAGGGCCGGTGGCGGCGTATCTCAGTGTCTCTAATGCCCAGAAGAAGGGCAAGATGGTGGTCAAGTTTCAAGTCCCTGCTCACTACTTACGGGCTGTGTATTTTGTGAAAGCCTCCTGATCTCTTTGTGCCTCAGTTTCCTAACACGTAAAACACATCAAAGGCTTACAACAGTGACTCCTGGAGAGAAAACACTGGTCAAATGCCAGCTATTATTGCTAATATGAACAGTAAAACTCTATGGAGAAAGGCTGAATTGCTAGTTAGTGTGTCTTGGCAGAATTTGGTGGGTTTTGGATTCTATCCTCTGAATGATGGGAATCAGTAGAGGGCTCCGGATAGGGGAGTGATGTGATTGGAATTACTATCTGAAAGGGTCATTCTGGAAGCCAGTCTGTAAGGGCAAGAATAGAAGAAGGGAGATTATTTGGTGATTATTACAATAACCCAGGGTGGGATCTTCTGGTGTTCTGAATTTGCGGCAGTGGTAGGCAGTGGTTAGATTCTGGGTAATTTTCAAGTTGGAGCCCACAGGACTCATGGGAGGACTAAATATTGGGAATGAAAGGAAAAAAGAGTCAAAGATTATTCCAAGTGTGGACTGACCAACTGGAACTGATCAAGGTCAATGAAAAAGTCCCAAAGAGTGAGGAGAAGAGACAAGCTAAATAATGAAGAACTAGGCCACCTTAGGCAGTCTCAGGGAGCAATGCTAGAGCATCGTGGTTGTGACTGGTGGTGCACAGAGGCTGGTAGGTTTGGGATCATGGGCAAGTGGGGGACATTAAAGGACATTCAAAGCAGGGGGCAAAGCCTGAACAAGATCGTGAGAATGGAATGAACATTTCATGTCAGGAAGAGACTAGCAGAACCGAATAAAGCCGCTGTTCTGGGAAGCACTGGAAAAAAGGCTAGAGCAGTCAGGTGAGCTGGGTTTTGGAAGGCCTTGACTATTTGCGGGAGTCTAGACTGGCTGGCTTCTAGGTTTAGCCATGATTTGTGCAGTACGAGAGAGTTAACGTTCTCCCAGGAACTGCAGCAAAGTTGTCAAAATACTACCAGAGGCTTGTCATGAAAACTCCCAGACCTTAAAATTGACATCAGGTCACCTAAAGTGTAATCATCATTTGTACAAACACTGCTTTGACTCCACATTTGGACAGTGGAATTCATCTTCTGTGCATTTTAATAACCTGAGTTCAACTCAGAGTTTGTTTTTGGTTATGTAATTAATAAAGCAAAATTGTATTTTGCATATATACCATTTACTCTATGCTCTACATTCCTAGGTACATTAAACATCTACGGTTCTATTAACCATTCAGGACTGTAGACGCAAAGCCACTTACAATCTACTTTACGGGCCATTTAAAGGATTTGTCAAGAGTCATTTTTTTTCTATTTTCAATCTTGGCCTTGGAGTTCAGAATGGAAGCCTCGAAAAGATACAAATTTGCTCAAAGCACTGCTTTGCAGTCTTGGCTGCACATTGGAATCCCCTGGGGAGTTTTAAAAACGCTTGTTGCTTGGTTGTGCCCCAGAGATTAGGATTTAATTGTTCGGGGATGAGGCCTGGGCATCAGGATCGTTAAAATATCCTGGGGTGACTCTAACGTGCTGTGGAGTTTGAGAACTACCGCTTTAAGTTCATTCAGCTTATTTTAAGGTTATTTTATTTTTAAGGTTAGCAAAGGAAAAGGATGCATGTCCTCCTCTCACTGAGGCCAGGAGAGTTAAATGTGTCTTCTGTCACTTAGGTCTCTAAATGTCTGTGCTGGAGGAAAATGGATCTAGGAAGAACGACTAGGTGTTCAGTTTTTTTTCTGGAACTTCTGAGCTGCTCTGTGTTCTCTGTCCTACCAGACACCCCTAAGCCTCAGGACTGCATTGGCTATGACTTGGCAGTATTCACAAGCCTTGTTAAACTGGTGGGCACAGGCGCAGGCAGTTACACTTCGCCTTTGAACCCTGGTCTCTGCAGTCTGCAACGAAGAAGCAAAGGGGCAGTTGGGTGGCTCAGTCAGTTAAGCATCCGACTCTTGATTTCATCTCAGGTCATGACCTCATGGGTGGTGGGAACGAACCTCCTGTTGGGCTCCATGCTTAGGACGGAATCTGTCTGCTTGAGACTCTCCTTCTCCCTCTGTGCTCCCCCACCCCCACATGAGTGCACACACTTTCTCTGGCACATGCGCCCGTGGCGCACCCTCTCTCTCTCCCTCAAATAATAAATACATCTTTAAAAAAAAAGAAAAATAAAACAAGACCAAGCCAGACAAAATAAAATGAAAACATTCTGCTAGGCTGGTGGTGGCTCTCTGGCTCAGGACACCTGAGCATCTAAACAAACCATTTACTGAGGGAGGAGAGATGAGAACCACCACCGTGAAGAAAACATTTTTACTTGGTGAGGTTTCAACAGTGTGTGTGTGTAGGGGGGGGTGGTGTGTGCCTGTGGGTGTCTGCCCAGCTAATGGTCATGGAGGATCCCTTAGAAAATCTGCAGTCAGTCAGGGCAGGGTCTTCATTCTCAATTCATTCAGTCAGTAGTAGCCTTTTGTTTTACTAAAGTCTTTGGGCTAGTGCAAAAACATTAACTCAAGCTCAGCTTTGCCACTGTTGTCAAATATTGTGTTCTAGCTTAATTGTAGTTATTACTGAGCAGAAAGGCCTGTGACAAATTTAGTCAACAGGGGCTCACACACGGTTAAAAGCATTTGAAGAATCAGATGAAACTGGCTCAGCAGGCTTGAGAGGATAAAATCAGTGTCCATTTTCAGGTTTTCTCGGGTCAGAATCTCTCTGAGCTCAGGTTTTTCTCCCCAAGTTCTGAGTTGTGAGCCTAAAGGCTGTTCTCAGAAAGGACCAATGAGTCTCCTGGGAAGGAATTCAAGGGCATCAGTGCAGGCTCTGATGGCCCACGGAGGGTTGGAGCTCTTCGAAGGACGGTGTGAGCTCACCATTCACATGATCCTCCTGCCCAGTCCCCTTAGAAACTGAGAAACCAGACTGTCAAGAAAAACACAGAAAAAGCGATTTCTCCCTTTCACACACACCAACAAGTTTTGTGACAAACAGAGAACAGTACTTTAACACCCAAACCACAAAAGTGTGGGATGAGAGGAATTATTCCCACAGGACCAAGTATGACCTCTGTATGGCAGAGCCCAGCTTCGGTGAGGACTTCTTCCTAACAGTCTGAGAGAGAATTCACATAACATAAAATGCACCCTTTTAAAATATATAATTCAGTGACTAAGTAAATTCACCAAGTGATGCAACCATCTCCACGATCTAATTCTAGAATGTTTTCCTCAATCCCCCTGCCCCCAAAGAAAACCCATAGCCATCAGCAGTACCTTGCTGTTTTGCCCTGTCCCTAACCCCTGGCAACCACTCATCTCCTTTGGTCTAACTGGTCTATCTCAGACATTTCATCTAAATGGGATGATAGGATATGTGGCTCTTCATGACTGGTTTCCTTCACTTGGCATAACGTTCTCAGGTGTTATCTGCCCTGTGGCGTGCGTCAGTACTTAATTTCTTTCATGCCTGGATAATATTCCATTTTATGTTTATCTATTCATCCACTGATGAACATTTGGGCTGCTTCCACTTTTTGGCTATAGGTAAAATTTTGTATGAACTTTTGCATTCAAGTTTTTGCACACATCTCTTTTTAAATCTCCTGGGTGTATCCAGGAGTGGAATTGCTGGCTCATAAGCTTACTCCACGTTTAACCTTCGGAGAACTGCAGATTACTTTCCAAAGCTGCTGCACCATTTAAAACCCCCTCCCCAGTGTATGAGGTCTCCACGTCCTTGCTAACACATTTTACTGTCTAACTTTTTGGTGTTAGCCTTCCTAGTGACTATGAAGTAATAAATACCTCATTCTACTTATGACTTGTTTTTGTTTATTCAGCTTGGCATTTGTGTAAATTTAATCAGAGGACTCATGCCCTTAAAAAAAAAAATGGCCACTCTTCTCTTTTTCACGTTATTTTCTCTTTTTGTACAATTTATAAGGTGGATGTTGGAAATTCTAGATTTGTCTTCCAGGTCTCTTAAGATTCTTTTGATAATCCCTGCCTCATTATTTATCTTCCAGCTCAGGGATTTAATTTCCACTTGAGTCCAGGAGGCAATTCAGCTAATCTATGGAGTTTTAAACTTTAATAATAATGTTTTTTTTTTTTTTTTTAATGACTCTATTCTTTTTTACATGACCTCTTATTCTGACTTTAGTGATGGGATTCCCACCTTTGGCTCTCTGAGGCTGGTTCGTCTTTCCTTTCTTTCTCCATCCTTCCTTTCTCCCTTCCTTTTCTTCCTTCCTTCCTTCCTTCCTTCCTCCCCTCCACCCCTCCCCTCCCGTTCTGTTCCTTTCCCTTCCCTTCCCTTCCTTTCCCTTCCTTTAATTTTAAAGTCCTTTAAACCCTGTTCTAATATTCCTATCTCATGTAGTATTAGTTCTTCCATTTGTTGAACCTAGTTTCTTTTCCTTTGGATTGGTCTCCCCTGGATTTTTGGGGATCCTCAGTTCTGTGCTTACCCTTCACAGCAGGATTTTCTCTTGCATGTCCTGCACTGTTACGGCCTGGAGGTGAAGTGGCCTTGTGGTATTGTTAGCTTTCAGGAGGTGGTGAGTTACTCGCAGCTCTGTGCAGGGGTGTGTAGCATGGGTACCTTCTGCTTATAACCACAAGGTCTTGTCTCCTTCCTCCATTTCTACTTGGTTGAAAATATACCTTCTTCATGTTTTGGTGTTGGGTATGGATAAAGATTTGTGAATTCTATTTCTTATTTCTATATTTTGTTTGGAGCTGGGTTTTGCATGTGTTTCATCCACAATCTTGAATTGGAAATCCAGTAGAGCTTCAGAATGTTTAAAATTCCAGAATATAAGGGGGTCTAGGGGTCCTGGTCATGATGAGGACAAAGATCCTGGGGTTGTCCTCAGCTTCCGAGGCTCCAGAGGTGGCAGCTCCTGTCACCAATGGCTTTAACCACTTGACCCAGTGGAGGTAGTACCAGACTGGAGAAAGCACCTTTGGTACAGCCCCAGGATTGTGGTGTGGAGTTACACGTTCCTGCAGCCCTGGAAGCAGCAGAGGCCTCAGCTACTGCCATGACTCAAGGTGGCAGAGCAGAAGAGAAGGAAAATGGCTCAGCAGGCAGAGTTGAGGAGTGAGAGACCAGGAAGCTGTTCAGTATGTGAGGCTGGGGACTCCTGGAAATAGCTGGCATTAAAGAGAGGACTAAAATCGTATGAAGAAATTCCAAAAAGGAGATCAATGTCACAGAAATACTGGCAGAGGCAGCCTGGGGAAATCTGAGGATTAAATGAGACAATGTACATAAAAATGGCCTAACACAGAGTCACGCATATAAAAGGTCCTCTTGTGTTCCCTGAAAATATAAAGAACTACTAGCCTGTTCTTCGTGCTCAGGTCTCTGTGCCACTTAGAGGACCACCAAAGGCATGTCCTGTCAGCACTTGGGGGCAGGGATGTGGAGTCTTGGCTTCCCTCAGAAACCATTATGGTCTCTCCTTTTTAAGTCCTTATGATCCTGTTACAGAAAGCTCTGGCTTTCTCCATTCTCTCAGAGATCCCCCTCTACCTCCACGGGTCCCTGCAAGATTGTTTGTACTACGGCGTCTTGTCTCCCTAGACCCTGAGTACAGTCATCTAGAATTTGGACTGAACGATTCAGAGACTAGATCTTCCTTGCTAATGCTCAGATGGAGAGACCACGTGGGTTCAGGAGCTGTAGAGAGAGGCTGTGTTTTGCATGCAACCATCTTGCGCACTACAAAATCGGAGTATTGCTCTGCACACATCCACCATCCTTCCTCCTCAGAAGTGCAGCCTAAAAGTTGTCACATGTTTTACAGCATCTTAATCACTTTCCCACATTGAGAAGAGCACGTGTTTATGTTAGACATAATGCAAGGACATTTAGTAGAAAAAAGTGTTATTTGGGTTATGTAAGAGTGTCTGACAGACATCACAGCAGCGACCACACAGCACAGGTTGAATTTAGAGCAGTGACTCTCAAGTGAATTCATATGATATCTTCTTCCCCTCAACCAGACCTTCCAAAGGCACAAACTATGAAACTATGGAGACTACCAAAATGACCAGATCATGGTGCTGAAATCCAATCAAATGAACTGAAGATCAATTGGACAGATATTTTACACCATATGTGGTTGTAATTACATTGCATGGCGATTAGACACAAAGGGCAAACTGTTCAGGTGAATTCATATAGTAATTATGACTTTTTCCTAGTTTTCTTTTTGGGGGTGGTGGTCAAAGGATTCTTGAAAAGGAGAGATAACAAGAATTAATATTTCTTACTCTTTTACTTTTCTAACATAATCTCTTTTTAATGAATGAATGAATTTTTTTTTTTTTTATTTTTGGTGACACAGACCCTCTCATAGGCTGGTGAGGCTTATAAACCCCTTTCTCAGAACAATGTTTCTTAAGAAAAAATACACAGGATTATAAAGGAAGCCGGTTTTATTAAAAGACAGTTGAAATAGTTTTTTAAACTTTTGGGATGTAGTCATGAATATCTCTATTTATTGACTTGTTAAATAGCATATTAGGGGTGGGTCTTAACAACTAGCCCAGTTTTGAAAAAGTGATGAACATGAATAACATTTTGAGATACTGTGATAGTTTAAACGTGCTATGAGAAAAGAAACCATAGGAGCTGCTAGTAGTATTGTGGTTGGCATCCCCATTCGTAATCCTAGATTTCAGTTAGGAGTGAGTGATAATGAAGACACGATTTGTTTTCCTATCAAAGCTGACAGATCCTCTGAATTTATATTAAGAAGTCTATTCTAAGGGGAGAGGTCAAAGCAATTAACCACCATTCTCCAGTAAATGTTCACTCAATGTTACCTATCTAAAATGAAAACTGCTCTAATAAGTTTTCATATTACCTAAAACTGAGCTAAGACACTGATTCTGTTAGGACAAGTTATCTTAACGTCATCTGCCAGAAATCTGTTTTAATAATGACACAAGTCCATGATATTGACAATGTGAAGTGTGTCCTCTGAGATGTGCTGTCTTTGTGCAGTGCACTTAAGTGCAACCAGACATGGCAACCCTAATAGTAGGCCCTGCACAACTGCAACAGCGGCAACTCACTCAGATTCCTCAGCTCTCTCCTGGCATTTGGGATCAGGACTGGCCCCTTGCATCTGAGTAAATATCTGATAGTTCCCAGACAATTTCAGGGAGAGTTGATTAGGCCTCCAATCTCTCACATAAGGTTGAGAGCCTTTGGAATTTTCCGGTTTCATCCCAAGCCCCCCTAAAGGAGCTGAATGGTTTGCTCCCCCTTGGAATGAGCAGATCCCAGGCATCCAGCCTCTTGGGGCACCCAAGCCCAAGACAGACAAGGAAGGCTGTAGACATTCCCGATGTTGCTGTCATACCTGGGTCTAGAAATCAGAAAGCAGTTTCAATCAAACACTGTGAAAATCACTGTCCTGAGATTCACTTCTTAAACACAGTCGCACAACAAACTGTTGAATTAAAGGAACGTGGGAATAGTCCATGCTGGTTCTTTATCACTGTATCTAAGCCTAGTTTTTAAGCGAATACTAGATGAAAAGACTTGGTAGCAACTCTTAATACAATTATATGAGTGTTTACATAGTCAAAATAGCCTTTTTCTAAGCTACACAAATAAATAATATTGCCCCCCTCCCCGAGCCTCTGCTTTGAAGAAAGAACACAAGCTTAGCTGTCCTTTGTCCCATATTACAAAAGGAAAGCCCTTTTCTGTGGAAGATCTGAATCATCCACTGGCAGTTTCTCAAGGTAAACAGAGTAAATTAAAAATTAATGTTTCGCATATGTACACACACACGTAAGTGAAGTCTTGTCTCAACCAGGCATTAGAAGCAGTGGAGTCTATTTGTCGTTACGAAAAGCCACCAGAAAAGTGGAAATGCCAGGACAACATCGAAAAATTCTGAAAACAATCTCCTGGATAAAGATAAATGTTCTCTCTGTGATTCTTCTTGTCTAATTAATCCCATGCGTGAGACTAGACTAGAAGATGAAGAAAAAAAAATCAGATTGACTCTTGCTTTTAGTAGGAGAGAAAACAAAAGGAAAAAATACTCTCTAGTCATGATATCTTAAAGGAAAGGAAAAAGACCCCTGCAAAGACCTGTTTTTTCCTGCACATGATTATCTTCTCCTCATGAATTAGGTTTTTTATAAAAGCTGTTTCGGATTACAAGAAAACAAACACACCATGATTCTCTGAGTTCATATTGTATTACATCTCTGCAGAGAAGGCAGGAAAGCCTTTGACCAGTCTAAATCCAAAATAAAATTAAAAGTAAACCAGAAGTTGGGAAAAAGAAAAGTGGCTCTGGGTCTATAGTTTTTTCAGCTCTACAGTGAGGGGGAGGGGAGGAGGTGCTGGGGGTAAATGAGTCGATCATAAGCTCCTTCCTTTCTCTAATATACAATGCTTCAGGTACTGGTCTGACTCTTCTACGGTGGGGAATCTAGACCATAATTTCCCTGCTTTATCATAAGCCAGCTGTTATTATTTTCAGAATCATTTGAGAATATGAAGAAAGCAATGAATCCTCTCTTAAGAAAGATGTAAACCCACTTAGGGCACATATCAGTTTGCATCCCATCACAGAGCCACGCGATTATTCTAAGGCCTATCTATGTAGAACTTTGAAAAGTCCATGGAGGCCAGATACAGGGACTGTCCCTTCAACCACTTTGCAGTCCGTTGAACTCTTTCTCTAGATGATAGACACAGAGGGAATGAAAGCCCTATACCAAACTTAACGTCTCCAAGAACTATCTTGATCCATGGGCCTCTGAGACCTCCCATGATTCAGAAGGAACATCTCCTTGCTCCTGTAAAACATCCTTTCCAGAACAGCTGGGAAGGAAAGCCCTGCTAGGGATGGCAGTCTAATGAGAGGGCTGGTTTGCTTGACCAATCTCATGATCCAATCAAAACAACAAAAGTAGTAGGAGTTCCAACTTATAACCAATAATAATGATGATGATGATGATGATGATGATGATGATGATGATGATGTGGACCAGCCTCATGGGTCAGGTTGAAGATCACCCTAAGAATCACTGACTTAAACAGTGAAACGGTTTGGACAGAGAATAAGACTACTGTCCTAATGAGAATGAGGTTATTTTCCCCCCAGTGATCCAAATCATTCCCGTCCTTTTTCCCCTTAAATTTCCCCTTAAATTTACCACCAAATACTTGAAATACCTGAACCAAGAATTTTGGAGGTTTACTACCTGCCAGATACCATGCTAGGCACTTTTACCTACAAATTCATTTTAACCCCACATCGAGGTAGATACAGTTAAAATCTGATTTTTACAGATGATAAAATGGAGGCACAAGGATGTAATTTGCTTGAGGTCCCCAAGCTAGAAAATGGTGAATTTACTACTGACCCTCCTTTCCTCAGGGATATGGCTATCTTGGTTTTCGTTTGAGCAGTACCTTCCAATGAAAACCCTAATCCCCAGCTTCTTTGGGACCAAAAGGGTCTTTTTGGAGTACTCCAGGTTGTCCTTTCCTTCAGATTTTCTATTGTGAATGAGAGGACTTTTCCTTAATTCTGAAACATTTCAGGATATGTTCATATTCTGATCCTTTTAAAAATTTCTTCTTTCAAGGCTCATCTAAAGTTTTGCCTCTTATGGTATCTGTTCTCTGAGTTTATAATATTAAGTATATAATATTAAGTTAGAGCATCAATCTTTGAATGTACTTTTTCCTGGGCTAACACCTCAACCAGACCCAGTCTGTGTTATAAAAAGCCTTGGACATTTATGGAATTAGTCAACAAGACAACCTTTTGAGAAACATCCTTAGTGCATGAAGCAAAGCTCCCCTTCCTCCAAATCCACCATAAATGCTTGTTCTTCCTCTTGATACTTCTGAATTGTTCTTGTGGCTGCTGGTGCTGATTAGGTTGAAGAGTCATGGAACTTGTTCTCATCATGTTCCTTCTTGCTTTTGATGATCTGTCTTACTCTCAGGTTGGTATCTAATATCTAGCATATGGGTACCTTAGTCAGAACCCAGGCAGGGAAAGTCCCATTTCATTATCCTATCACAGCAATAAAAACAGGCCACTGACATGTCAGAACTTAAGGCAGGGCCTGGGAAAGTTTTCAGCTAATATCTAGGAGAACACAGACCTGTATCATCAGGCAGATTGAAAGAGAGAGAGAGAGAGAGAGAGAGAGGAAGGAAGGAAGGAAGGAAGAGGGAGGAGAGAAAAGAAAAGACAGAAGAAAGAAAGAAAAGAAAAGAAAGAAAGGAAGAAAGGAAGGAAGGAAGGAAGAAAGGGAGGAAGGAAGGAAGAGGAAGGAAGGAATAAAGAAGGAGAGAAAAGGAAAGGGAGAGAGGAAGGAAGGAAGGAAGGAAGGAAGGAAGGAAGGAAGGAAGGAAAGGGCAAGATAAGTGACGATGTTAGGACTCTTCTTAATCCCACTATACAGATGAGAAAACTGAGGAAAAAAGAAGTTCAGCTGCCCAATATGCCACGGCAGGCACAGCCAGGATTTCAACACTACACCACATTACTTCTTTAGCATAAGAGAGTTACGTGGTAAATGGAAATGCACAAGTCTACCACTTAGGGCTATATATGGTCTTTTTGGGAAAATGAATGGATTAAGACTGTCTTTAGACACAGACCTGTACCCCTGGGGATAAAAATATATGTTTATTAAAAAAAAAAAAAAGACTGTCTTTAGAGGAAAACACATAAAAGTATTTTGTGATATCCCATGACATCATACATAGTATAAGACTAATGGGGACTCTTATCTACCTATATGCCACTGTACCCTGATAAACAGAAGAGCAGGGGAAGGGCAGGGAATGAATCTGAAAGCAAATCTGACCCCCAAAACCCCAAATAACAGCAACAACAAACTTCTATTTTTACAGGAATACAGAGAGAAAGATACCAGGGAAGCCTGAATACATGGCCAACTGGTTTCCAAGAAGTTTCCACCATGGGGGGCAGATGAGAGGAGAAGCCAGGACATTTCTCCCTCTACCTTAGAGGTTTCTCCTACAAGAATTAATCCTCTCTGGGGTTCTAGTTCCCACTCTTTCTTTCTTAGCTTTGTTGGCATCACCTCTGCCCATTGTCTCTTCAGCCTCAGGGCTGGAAGCAGCTTTCTGTTGGAGTGAACATCTGTGTTGTCCCAGCTTGTGAGTTTCTCTTTTAGTTCTTCCATTAACTGTACAACCAATTCCCTGTATTAAATTCCTTCTGTTAGAAATAGCTGAATGGTGTTTGTTTGTCCTTACTGCATACTGACTGACGGATGGACAGCTGAAAAGAGTTCAAGACGAGGCCTTGCCCAAGGCCATACCACAAATACTGGAGTCTTGGGGGTTCAGCTGTCTTCAGAACTTAAAGCCTTCCCTTTAGAACATGCTGTTCCTTGGTGAGTATCCAATGTTTCCAATTTGATTCTGAAATTAGTAACAAAATAACAACCAAAACAAATCTCTCTCTCTCTCTCTCTAAGTCCCCGGATCCTATTGGCAAGTTCTGATTTGTTCACGAAATCCTGACAGATATGGGGTTGTTTCGTGGGAAACAGGCTGCATTTTCCTTGGTGAACCCTTTGGTGAGCATTCCTTCTTACCTCCTCTGAAGTTATTGTTTCCTTGATACTTGTGCTGAAGCTGAACAGGCTTATTGAAAGGAACAAAGCCCTTTGAACAAACGAGCAGGGTGAGGATGATTGAGCCCTGATTGACCATTCCTGGCTATGGCACCTATGAAACTGGACCCCAGCATTCTGTGCTTGAAATGCAGAAATGCAACTAGGTCTTCATTTTGGTGGCAGAGAACCAATGGGAGACACACCAATACAGCCTCTTGAGCCGGAACTCCTGAGCTTGAGATGTTTCCATCAAACAGGATCCCAGGCAAGGGTGAAGATATCAGGTGATAATGGCTTTAGGCAAATGAGATGAATTATTGCCACAGACACAAACAGATTCCGATCTCTGGATTTTCTTAATGGAGTAACTCCAGCCTTGGGAAATTATTTTCTTTTCGGTCAGTGTTCTGTTACACATCAGCTGAACTTGGAAAACATTTTATGTTGGGTAATGTGCATTCTTCCTGTAGTCAACAATATCAACAATGCAACAGCATCAAGTACAACAAAAACATTACAAATGTTAGTTTAGCAACTAACATTGTGGACTTATGATAGGCCGGTTGCTATTCTAAGTGGCTTATTATAACACACTGAATCCTCTTAACAGCTCTATGAAGTAGGTACTATTATAACTTTATCTTACAAGTGAGGAAACTGAGCCCAAGGAGGTTGAAGTTACTTGTCCAAGATGACAGAGCCTGTAAGCACCAGACCTGGGATTTGAACAGTGACGACTCAGTGCCTAGCCTGCCATTTTGACTACTGTGCTTTACGGCATCTTCAAGAAGTGTCAGAACACGGAGAGAAGAATGTAGTGGAAAATTATGCATAATGTATTTGCTCTGGCCAAGCTGTGAATAATTGGGAGAGTTACCTTTTGGCTCCACCTGACATCCAGGCACAGAAAAGAAAATTCAACTCACTTCACTGAAAGTCTAGGATCCTTTTCTACTTTTGAGAGGATCTCTGTGATACACTGTTCTTATTTTGCATTACATTTTGGAAGGTCCTTCAGTTTCACAGACCCCAAAGTTATTTCCAGGCTAATACTAAGGCAAAAGCTATTTCTAAGCAGCCAACCCTACATAGCATGAGACAACTTTTTTTTTTTTTCATAACAGTGCTATGACTAGAATAAAGGGCATGTTTTAACACGCACATTTTGAAATCAACCTTTTACTACCCTCATGCCAGTGGGGACAGCTGACCATATCAAAAGGAAAGGAGCTCCTGAAGAGTCTGGTTTCTCAAGACTTTGGTTTCTGAAGATTTAAGGGAGCTAAAGAGGGAGGCATTAATATAAATCTTTTCTTGCCCAACTCCATCTGTGATATGAAGCTACGCAGGGCAATGCAAGCCCTCTCTTGTTTTAGAAGTACTTTTTCATCTCATAATCTACTTAAAAAAGAAAAAAAACTACAAAGGTTTGTTTCTACAGGCTTTTCCACATCTCCTCTTCCTACCTCAGAGGAAGACAGGGGCTGGAGTTTGGCTCCCCTTTGGCTTGAGAGAAAGCATACCATCGGCTTAGTGATGTATCCCTGCCTACACGAAAGGAGGAGCTAGTGTGTATCCCTACTTCACCTTTCCTTTCTATGACATTGGGGAGGACGGGACCAGTGTGGGGCATTTCTTGGACGCATCTCCAAATTACATTTTGGGGGGATGGGCTAAGAGGGGGCCAACTCGCTAACTGATCAACTGATGGCCTTTCCCTGGCTTCATGAAGAGGGGTGAGGAGCACCCCTTGTACTTTTGTTAATAGCCAGATTCTTCTGTTATGGACAAGAGAGACAACTTCCCTCCTCAGCAATCCCCGAAGCTGAGTATACTGCATGCAAACGGAGGGGAGTCTGAGAACAATTAATCTCTATCAAGGTTTGGCAAAACAATGGGAGGAAGACTTACTCCCCCTTCTCTCGTATTAGAAACAGAGTCCTATTAAATTGGTAAAATTTTAATGAGAGGAGAGGTTCTGCTGAACCCCATAAGAAGGGGAAAGTTAAAGTCCTAGGTTAAAGATTAATATTCCAAGTTCAGAACAAAAGGATGCTCTTTTGTGGCTCTGTGCTTATGCCTCTGAATGTAAACATTGTTCTGAGAGCCATTTTTTCTTTGCCAGATCTTTAAAGGGTAATAAATTAGCCCGTGGACAGCCATACAAGCTGCTACTAGATGTGAATGTGAATGTGTCTGAAGAAAAGGCTGACTTTCAATCAAAGTCTATTGAAAGAATGGTTGGATTTTCTAAAGAAGCATGTTGTGCCTATTAACCAACTTACAAAAGGGGCCATTTCCTTGATTTATGTTTGGTTGCTATAGAGATCTTGCAGCCCAGACTGGCAGGTGAAGCTCCCCCTAACAATCTCAGAGGTTTTTCTTAGTTATCCTCAGAGGCCAAACTACTGCACTGGGTAAAAGGCAGTGTGCAAACAAGCTGTGTGTGTTTAAAAAAAAAAAAAAATCAAACATCTGGCTCAAGCATTTTCACACATCTCTCTTAAATTATGAGTTATTATATGCAACACTTAGGGCAAGCATTTTAACAGCCCTTAAAAACATGGGTACAAAGAAAGTTCATTGTCCTAATTGGGGCTATGCATGACTGGTTTCTGTAAGTGCAGGTTACTGCTTAAATTATTTCACAGAATGCACAGGATTCAATGTTTGAATTCAAACTGAGCTTCAAATATGGTTATGCCTTTGTGATCCAAGTGGAGAGAGATATGTGTGTATCTGTGTGTGTGCTGCTGTATATTTTTGTTGAGCAGGTAGATTAGAGGCACTATGTGTTACTTCTGGAAGATTCAGAAAGAAAAGTTTGCCTGGACCCTCTATTTTTCAGATGGGGAAAGTGAAATATTATAGAATCCAGGGGGTATATCCATAGGTGACATAGGTGACTGAGGTAGAGTAGGCACTATCTCTTTATCAACACCCTGGCCACCAATCCCTACTGTGGAGCAAGCCGTAGAAAATTCCAGGGTCAGAGGTGAGGAGAAGGCTTGGATATTGAGGATCGGGTAATTTCACATTTAATTCCTAAGGAAAATATTATCACTGGGTCAAAGACAAACCAAAATTTATCTTCTGGGGGAGAGCAAAGGAAGGGGGAAGGAGAAGGAGGAAGCTGAAGAGTTGAGCAGGAACCTAAGTGCCCTCTTCACTGTCAAAGGCCCTTATAAAGAAAACAATGTCCTAGAAAGAGGTCAAGACAGCCCAAGAGGCTGGTTATGAACTGATAAACGCAGTCTCTTCAGGGAGGTGAAGTACCTAAGGAGGGTCACTTTTGTCTGACTCTGAATGGAGCCTCTGCATATCAGGGGTACTCCTTGCAAAGTCTCGTGGATGATTCTGGGAAGACCATGTAGGGATTTTCTTCGGTCAATGAGGGCATGTTGCGTGTGTCAACTTTAACACATTTATTAGTTTGCCAGGACTGCCATCACAGACTGGGTGGCTTAAAAAACAGTCTGGAGCCTAGAAGTCCAAGGTCAATGTTGGTAGGGTTGCTTCTTCTCAGACCTCTCTCCTTCTCTGTGTCTTCACATGGTCTTCTGTGTGTCCTGTCCTAAGCTCCTCTTCTTATAAGGACGCCCATCAGGTTGGATTAGGGCCCACCCTAATGACTTTATTTAACCATAATTATCTCTTGAAGGGCCTTATCTCCAAATATAGCCTGATTCTTAGATACTGGGGGATAGGACTTCAGCATAGGAATTTTGGGAGACACAATTCAGCCCATAACACACGGTTGTAAGAGATTTCTATTTGAACAGCCCAACACTGCATCGGTCTGAAGAAGAGGGGATTGTTCTCCAGAAGATTCTCTTAAACCCCCAACCCTGGGTCCCCAAGGGGGATTTCCACAGGCCCTACCAATACCTGCCAGAGCCTTTTCCTGATTTCCAGTAAAGCCAGGATTTCTTCACAGCTCTGTGTTGTGGTGACAGCCTTTCAGCCACTATGAATTCCTGGTAGCCTCATTCCCCACAAGGTCTTGAAGTCGTTTGGCTAAGGACTCTCTGCTAGCGGCTGAAAAATGAATCCTTTGGTTTAATTCCAAAAATAATTTCTGGCTTATTCCTTTGCTCTCCAGTATTTCCAAGAAACTAAAGGGAATGGCCCAGATGGGGGGGGGGAGAAAAAAAAAAAAAGAGAAATCCTTTTCCTCCCTCCCACTCCTTTATTATGCTATAAACATTTGTTAATAGAGCAATTATCTTTTGAGTTGTAAAGGCTAAGTAAGTATGAGGAAGAAAGGGGTGAAGGAAAAGTGCAATTCTTCAAGTTTAATGAAGTCAAGTGAAATTATTTCAAGTGGATGTGAACTATGGCTAACAGAATCTGTTTTTGCTAAAGTTGAATAAATGAAGACATGCCATTCTGTTGATCCACACCTCCCTGCAGCTCAGTTTCGTCAGACAACACACACAAATATACAATGAAGACATCTGGGGGCAACCCTGGCCATTCAGAGCAGTAACTCTTTGTGGTTGAGAGGTGGTCGGTAGTAAGAGGGAATGTGGATACTCCGTCTCCTTAAGAGCCCGCAGTCCATAAAGCTGTCTTCATAGAGCACTTGCCCAGTATCCACCATTGTGCCTCCTGCTTTACAAACATATCTCATTTCCACCTTGCAGTATCTCTAGGGGAGAAGTCTTATCCATCATTTTTGGCAAATATGGAACTAAGATCAGACACACTGAGGAACCTGGCCAGGGTTCCACAGCGTGGGAGACAGAGCTGATATTTGAATTCAACTTTTGCTCAGAAGCCAGGCTCTCACCTACTATGTGGCTCATGTGAACATCTCTGCTGGTCCAGGCAACTGTGTGCACTGTGACGTCATGAAGCACCTTGCCCTCAACAGGGTGACAGTACAACTGAGTTAACACCTCTGACTCTTTGGATTATTATTCTAGAAGTTTAGGCTTCCAAATAGAGCTTAAGTATGAGGAATGAGGAATAGTAGAGGGTGTTCTGCTTCTCTGTCTGTTGGAAAATGACCATCGGATGCTAACTAGCATAAAAGGGAGGGTTAAGATGTTGACTCTTGATTTCAGCTCTGTTCATGATCTCAGGGTTGTGGGATGGAGCCCCACATTGGGCTGCATGCTTGGCTGGGAGTCTGCTTGTCTTTCTCCCTCTGCTCCTCTCCCCCTCTCTTTCTCCAATAAATAAATGAATAAAATCTTTTTTTTTTTTTTTTTGAAAGGGAGGGTTAAGGAGAAGTGGACAGGTCAGGTAAAGATCAGTGTCTCAAATTTCTGCAGGAACAGTTAGAAGCAGAAATTTTAGTCTTTAGGAGAGAAGGAGAAAAGGAAGAGTACAGCTCCAAAGGATGACAGATTCTCTTGGAACATGGCAACTCTGGGATGAATTTGCTTGGCTTTCCTCTTTCATTGTTTCTGCCCTAGGAAATTCTGCTGATGCTTAGGAAGGAAGCCTGTCCAGTGGAGGGAGGCTGTCTGTAGCCAGGTAATCATTCACCAAATGGCTACCACCTGGGGTAGAGTCCCTCACACATACAAATCAGCCCACATCAGGTCCTGGGCTCATGGATTATTTCAGTGGATGTGGCTGGGTTTTGATACCGAGTGGCAACAACAATACCAAGAATATTCTGCACCAAAGACTTGGACCAAAGAAAACAGCATGTTGACTGTGTCCTCTTGGCTTTAGTTAGCTCCAAAAGTCTTACAGTAATTCCCCTACCAGCCTGGCGTGATTAGGCGAACAAGCAGCGACTGACTGCTTTATAGTCTGCTTTTGAACTTAGTTCCAAAGTCTCTCTAGATCATTTATTTTGCTATTTGTTTATTTTCATATTCCAGAACATCTTAGCCATTTCTGCCCCTTCGTTCCAAGCTGGGGTTACGGTGCAAACAAAATCGACAGCTAAATGCAGTATTGCCTGTTACCCACGTGGATAGTTCCGTCATTGCTTTACAGTATTTGCAGCTTGAATTTCCTTGACAATGTTTTGCTAGATTTGTCACTTCCTTTTTAACACTAAGTTAGATATATTTAGTGATATAAACAGATTAATTCTTACTAAATATGAATTTTATTTTTTTTTAATCTGCCAGCTTCAAGGGAAACTAAATAGTGAGAAATACCGCCCCCCCCCCAGCTTTAATGCACACTGACTATGTCAGTTCATGATCCCACATGAACTGCCTAAATGTTTAGGATCACAGACCATCTGCTTTTATCAAGCTCTAAGTGAATATGGACAACAACAGATGAAGAGAAATGTTTCTATCACAGGCTACAATCATTTCTCAAAATGTTCATTTGCATCGTTACTAGATTTAGTTTTTAAAAGAAACTGAAGAGTAGAAAAAAATATGAAATACAGAAAATGTTATATTTATGTAGAGCATTTTGTAATATACAAAAGGTTTGTCATGCATTTTATTGGCTGACAAAGGGGGAGAACCTTTAAAATGTTTGCACTCATAAAAAAGGAGCCGGAATTTGTGAGGTGACCCCTAATGCTGGGGAAGGCTGCTGGCACAAAGCTAGGGGAAGCTGAGGGTGTCTCCGTGTGGACCAGGATAGATGGAAGCATTTACCATCCACGCTTCCTCCTTCTGCCCTGCTAATGACCTCAGCCCTGGCCAGAGGGACCAACATCCCTTAGAATGAGAGGTTATTTAGCTTTGATGTGAGTGCAGCCTTGGGACTCTCCATAGAGAAATTGCTTATTCCAAAAAAATTTAGCTTTTTTCTCTTTTATGTAAGTGGAAACATAGGAAGAAATGTAGTTTGGAATACAGAGTACATGGGAAAGACAAAGCCACGTCAGATATGAATTTTGGGTGGGAAAAGGATATATCTAATGTTTGCTGGAAAAAGGAAAGCACCAGAATCTACAGAAAAACACCACAGGTAGTTTGCTCAAGATGATGGGCATTTCAATAATGCATTTCCCCCCAAGATGTGAGACCTGCGTCACTTGTTGGATGCCAAATATTTTATGTGTTTACATAAATACAAATGAGAAAACAGTCACACAGAGAGACACCAATGCGGGCGCCTGGGTGGCTCAGGGGGTTGAGCCTCTGCCTTTGGCTTAGGTCATGATCCCAGGGTCCTGGGATTGAGTCCCGCATCGGGCTCTCTGCTTGGCAGGGAGCCTGCTTCCTCCTCTCTCTCTGTCTGCCTCTCTGCCTACTTGTGATTTCTGTCTGTCAAATAAATAAATAATCTTTAAAAAAAAAAAAAAAAAAGAGAGAGACACCAATGGTCTCTTCCATTGCTTCTGATTACAGCCAGAATGAAGTCTTCACAGTTGCAATGTTTCTTTATCATGTCTCTTATGTCCCCCAACAAAGTGAACATCACAAGTGATAGGGAGTTTTTCATTTGTGGCCATGGTATATAAAATTTCTTATAAAAGAATTGCATTTAAGTACAAATATAGGCTTATTTAAAGAGCAGCCTTGAGAGAGTAGTAGTATAGATGACTTTATTAGTCACTGTGGTGGAATAATCTCTTTGTGCCTCGATTTACTCCCCTACGTAATGTGGAAAAATTAAGTCACTTTGGGGGAACTGAAAATCATAAAGAAAAATATTTAAGAAGATGCCTATAGATGGCATGAAGGGCAGACGAAGGAGATGGGACTTTAAGCTTGGGGAGAACCTGAAGTTTTTTAACAGGGTGTGTTAAAAAGCAAGAGATGGTGAAAAAAAATCAATCCAGCAGCTCTGTGGATGACACACTGGAGAGGAAAGAGGCTGAAGAGGAAGCATGAAAAGGCTATTGCACGACTGCTGGAGGGATAGCCATGGAGAAGGAAGAAAATGGACTCAAGAGGTTATAAGAGAAGGATTAAGAGTGAGCAATTAATTGAATGGGGTTTGGTAGCTAAACAAATAGAATTGGTTGAAATAGAGAGGTTCAAGGAAACAGAGCAGGAGGGCAGAAAAATGGCTTTGAACAGTTTGGATTTGCATGTGTGTGCGTGCAGATGTGCGTGTGTGGTCCTGAGGACACCTGTGTCATTGGGCATGCATGAGCATGTGTGGATGTATTTGTATGTGTGTTTTGGTGGGTTACCTAGGGATGGAGACGGAGCAAAGAGAAAGCCTAGTCTGCTCAGTTGCCTCGAGTGGAGCTTAGAATCTGCGGTCTTGCTTCTTTGGCTCTGCTGTTGACTTTGGACACGTTCACTCTTTCTAAGGCTCAGTGGGTCATCTGGAAGTTGGGGACAGTCATAAGACCTCATCTGCATCACCACCAGTTCCTCACTCAGCCTGGCTCCTTCATGCGATGGGTCTCTCTCAAAATACTCTCCGGCCTTCGACCACCACCCCAGTGGAAGGCACCCTCCTCTCGCCAGGGTTACTGCAAGAGCAAGCTGACTGGACTCCCAGGATAAACTCGAGTTCCCCTCTGACTGGTTTCCACACTGTAGCCAGACTGACCTTTCAGTGGGTATCTGATCACATCACCACAAACTGCCCTCTTCAAGAGGGTTCCCATTATCACATTTCCTACAGATCCCAGCACAGTCTGGCCCCCATCTACATGTCATACCTATATCATCCCTTCTCTCTTGAGTGCAAACAGTGGGACTTCCCAATACGTGACGTAGGTATATACTATTCCCTTCGACTGGATTGCTTCTTTTTTTCCCAAGTCACCTAGTTAACTCATTTGTCAGTGGTCAAAAACATCACTTCCTTAGAGAAGCCTTCCCTGTCCACACCCTGATATGGCTAGGTCTCCTATGGTAGGCTATGCATTTACTTCAGGAAACATTTCAGGTTTTAATTATACATTTATGGTTGTGATGATTGAGGTAATGCTGCCCTCACCTATGAAACTGGAAACTTCATGAGGGCTTCACTCAGCTAACAGTACCTGGAAATGAACAGGCAAATAAAGGAGTACATGAAAGAACATATGAAATTAATAAATATTGGGGCACCTATGTCACAAAACTGCTCTAAGGACTCTTGGTAAACATAATTACTACTCAAATGTGAGTCGAGGTTTTGATTTATAATTCTGAATATTCCTGAATGAACATCCAAATGGCTTCACCGAGCATCTTGAGACCTTCCTCTACTTTTTATCCTCCGGGATTTATGGAGATCTGAGTATCCATATTTTAGAATCCTGCCTCCCTCATGATATTATCTATTACTGCATAAAAATTACTCAGAGCTTACTGGCTTAAAACAACAACATTTATAATCTCAATTTTAGTCAAGAATCTGAGCACAACTTCGCTCAGCTCTCTACCTCAGACTCTTATTAGCTACAATCAAGGTCTTGACTAGGCTATAACCATCTTAAGGCCTGACTGGAGAAAGATCCACTTTCAAGTTCATCTGTATCTTTGCAGAATTCAGTTCCTCAGGAGAGGTTATATTGAGAGCCTTAGCTCTTCAGCAAATAGTGGATGAAAGCTTCCCTCAGTTTGTTGCCATGCAGGCCTCTCCAACATGGTGGCTTGCTTTGTCAAAATAAGCATGATGGTGGTGGGGAGGGAGAAAGATGCCAGCAAGACAGAAGTCATAGTCTTTTATAACACAGCCTCAGAAAGGACATCCCATCATTTTTGCACATGCTGTGTATGGTCTACTCTGCACACACATACGGGAGGGAATGTGTGAATGCTAGAGTGAATGCTAGAAGGTGGGGATCACTGAGAGTCATTTTAGAAACTCCACTCACACAAATGCCCAAAGATAGGGTTACTTGTGACCACGTCCCTAATCTTGTTTGAATGGACCCTAACCCAGTGCCATTCACAAATTGGCCCCCTAGGAGTACTTGTGGCTATTCATGATGATGGAATAATGCTGTTCAGTATAGCAGCCCCAGAGCAGATGACCTACTGATCTGCAGCTTAAAATTTCCTTGTTTCTTCACAAAGTATGTCAGGGAGAGAAACAGTCAGTTTGACCCTGCAAGGTCATACGTACCCCATTTCCATTAAATAAATATTCACAGACTCTAGCGAGCCACCTCCAAGGTGTCAGGTATTATGCTTTAATTTCAGCAATTATGTGGCCTCTTGTCAGATTTATGTGACACTAGTGCTGAGATACAGAGGAACTGAAGAATTTTTACTTGGGGTCAG
This sequence comes from Enhydra lutris kenyoni, assembly GCF_002288905.1. NCBI lineage: Eukaryota > Metazoa > Chordata > Mammalia > Carnivora > Mustelidae > Enhydra > Enhydra lutris. The sequence goes on from NW_019154123.1 coordinate 4,127,086, forward strand.
GCCCAAAATAGAGAGGAAAGTCATTTAATGTTCTTCCTCCTGAGAGGGTCAGGTATAATAACAAAGGACCTGCCAAGGAAAAGGCCCACGCTCTGAGTGGCCATGCTCAGGGTTTTGCCTGGTGTCCATAAGCCCAGCTCTGCTTTCTGGTCTGGTCCACACTGGCAAAAATTAAGGGTCACTGCCATAAATCTAGGATAAAGCAAAGCCTTCCTGGGCGACTAAACTCTTAATTTTGGTCTTATTAGTACTCTGCTGTGACAAATTAGGTGGAGGGAAACACAGGCTTTAGAATGAGGAGGCCTGGTGGGGTAAGCCTGGCTTCAAGACAGGTGGGACCTCCAGGACATTGCACAACCCTGAGCCTCAGCTTGTCTACATGAAAGGGGGGATGGTGGCCCTCATTCACATGCCCACAAAGTCCTGTGACAGCTAGCTGAGTTGGCTTCTCCACCCTCCATTATCCCTCCTTCTGTTTGGAGAAGTTGAAAACTTAAATACTGCATTTGTCAGCTTGTCTTCCTTGAGGCTTGGAAGGTGGAGTGGAGCCACAGCCATTTTCCTGTGGCCTGAAATGCTGATGAGGAAGCTCCCAAATGTGGGAGCAGCTGCAGTGCCAGCTGCCTCAGTAGGGGCACTGTAGGACATCAGAAACAGATTCCTGAACTACAGATCCCAGCTGGAGTGGGGTGACCTTCTGCCATGGCTTCCTCTCCACCAGCTCTTCCAGGGATATGAGAGGCACCCAATTCACTCAGTAAATATTCATCAAACACCATCTATATACCAAATGCTGACGCAGGCCCTTGGGACACAACACTGATCAAAAGACACAGAATCCTGCCTGTGGACCTTATATTCTACCATGTCCATTGGAATAAACAATGAACATATGAAACACATATTTTCTATTAAAAAAAAAACAACAAAACTCAAGGGCTAGGTAAAATGGTAGGAGGGGAATTAGAAATGCTGGAAGTGAGAGTGAGTAGCAACTCTTTGAACCAGGCAGCTGGGGTAAGCCTTGCTGAAGAGGTGACATTTGAGGAAAACTTTGAAGGAAGAGGGATTGGCCATGTGGTATGTGAGGGAAGAACATTCTAGACAGAGGGAATTGTTACTGAAAGACCTCTCAGGGGGAGTGTGACTGGGCAATTCTAAGGATAGGAAGGAGTCCGTGTGTTGAAGCAGGTTACGGGGGGAGGAAGAGGGCAGAAGAGGATGTTTGTCAAGTGATGGCAGGTCAGACCTACTACTTAATTCCCCTATATTAAATCCCTTTCTGCCTGAAACAACTAGAATGACCTCTTTTCCTCTACTAAATGGTTACTGGTATATGCATACCCTCTACGTAATTTTATCCCAGTCTTTACCCAATTGCATTGAAACTATGCTTTTGTGTTTGCACCCACCACAAAGGCAGTGCCTTACTTATCTCTGTACTCCAAATGCCTAGCACAGGGCCTTACTGAGCAGAGACACCTATATATAATTCTTACTACTCTACAAGCATAACGATTTCCCCAACCATTGCCTCTTCCAAACAGGAGACTTCTCTGTGGAAAGATGTAGCCTCCCAACATGGCTGGATGTGTGGGGGATAAAGATCTTCCTCCTTGAAGTAATAGATTTAGTATTCTAATGAAGTAATTATAAAAGTAAGTAATTATTGAAATAACCACATCAACTCCCAGTCATTAAAATCCTCCTAAACAGAGCTGGCATGATGGCTTAGGCCATTAGAAACCTTGGCAACCACCCAACGCCTACAATAGCTTCTAATTAATTGATCTCACCTCTAATCTGCTATTGTTAGCCCAGTGCCATCATTTGTTTGGCCTACAGATCCTATTGCCCCTTCCTTTTGATTGTATTTGTTACTGTACCCTCTCTATCTCTTTCAATTAAGCACAGGTTAAGTGGTTCACCCGCAAGAGAATAGGAGATAATGGCACCAATCAAAGTAATCTCTTTAATTTGCTAAATGGATTACAGGGAAACCCCAGCCAAAGTGAAGTCATAGCTAGTGGCCTTCACTTGAACTATACACAAAGAGTATCTAATTATTAACCCACCATAAGCCAAACTTCATTGTGGATTAAATGTCTACAAAGTTAACCAGGTATAAGCAGTTTTCAATAGAAGAGATGGCTCTCTGTGACTAAATTGTTCCCATGGTAAAAGGTCCCACTGGCTCCTTTCCCAAATTTCTCGCTTCCCTTAACTTTCAAGTGCAACATGACACGTTCATATACCAATCAAAGTACTGCCCAGCACTCCAGTCAAGAGAGTGGATTTATAATCTCTTTAAGGACATGCTCTAGCTAGAATTCATTTTTCTTATTTGTACTATAAATGCAAATGCAGTTTCATAGGCATGATGGCTCTGGCTTTTGCTGACTCTGAAAAAAAAAATGTATATTTAAGAGTAAACAGGTTTGTCCTTAAGCTGGTAAGTGATCTTCCTTCTCTTTGTGATCCTGCTTATTCCCTCCCTTAAACACACACACACCCCTCTGAGTTCTGAAACCCAGGGTAGGGCAGAGCATACAAAGATCCCATACCACTAGGATTCTGGATTTGTACATGACCTTGGTTTGTCATGTGAGCAAGCAAGCAAAGAATGTTAAATTGAGTGATTTCCCATTAGAATAAGAACAAGGGGTAACAATGAGAATAAAATGGAAGGTGAAAAAATATAAAATAAAACTCTATAAACTTATAGATTGAGGGACCTAGATCTTAATTTGAACCATTCAGTAAATATAGATGTATCCTTTATGTCTTCAAGTCTTCTAGCTTTCTGAGGTCACTGATTTGTTCAACGTCCAACTAAAAAGATTTGACCCCCAATATCCACATTCTGCAATGAGTCTAGTGAGCTTTCCCACATTTCTAAGAACTCCTGAGGAGGCTCATATCCCAGGTTATTTCCACTCAGCATTCCTGCTCTTGAGCCATCTCTCAACCTTCTCTTTCTCTCTTACCTTCTGGGGCAAGTGGCCTCTCTCTTGTCTTCCCTCTTTAGACCAAAGACTGACTTAACCCCTCTTATTTCATTTCCTAAAGGACCACTAACACAGGATATACAACTTTATTGAAGCTCAGGGTAAAATTGTCCAGTGGTGTCGTATAAAAAAGAGCAGCTTGGAAATGCCAAATAGTTAGTATTAGATATTGCTTGCACCCAACCCTCCTTACCATGGAGAATTTACCACAGACCACATTTCCTTATGGGCTCTGGCTATCCACCATATTTTTCAGAGCCTTGCTCATCTTTCCACCTCCCCGCTTTTGGTACCAGGCTTCTTCTCACATTGTCAGGGAAAAAATACCAACATTTTTTCCCCATTGGTCAATAAAAATTTGTCTCTTCTTTAGGTTTGCTCTGAGATCTCTTTGCATAGTCAAAGGATTCTTTAAGATCTTTTTTAGTCAAGAATGCCTTTCACTCTTGGGTGCCTGGGTGGCTCAGTTGGTTAAGCATTTGCCTTCAGCTCAGGTCATGATCTTGGGGTTCTGGGATCAAGACCCACATCAGCCTCCCTACTCAGTGGGGAGTCTGTTTCTCCTTCTCCTTCTGCCTCTACCCCGTACTCCCCTGTTAATGCTCGCTCTCTCAAATATATAAATTTAAAAATTCTTAAAAAAAAAAATGCACTTCACTCTCTACTAGCAACTCTGAACTCCTAGAGCACATTATTTAAATTGCAACTAGCTTATAAAGAAGCAAGTGGAATTCCAAGTACTTTAAGCACCCACTCTGTTGAAGACACAGAAGCAGGTGCAGAAGAGAAACAGAATACAGGATGAGGGCTACCCTCTGTTTTTTGGGCATTTATCATATAGCAGGAGAGGTGAATATACACCCAAGATGCTGTGTGGTAAATGGAAGAACATCAGAAACCAGGAAAACCCAAGATTCAATGTTGACTTCTGCTGCTTTGTAATTTTGTACTCCTGGAGAAGATAGGCAACCTCTTTGAATTTCAGGTTTTTTTTTTTTTTTTTTTTTAAACAGTCCCATTTTCTTTTTATTTTATTTTATTTTATTTTATTTTATTTTATTTATTTATTTGACAGACAGAGATCAAAGTAGGCAGAGAGACAGGCAGAGAGAGAGGAAGGGAAGCAGGCTCCTGGCCAAGCAGAGAGCCCGATGCGGGGCTCGATCCCAGGACCCTGGATCATAACCTAAGCCAAAGGCAGAGGCTTCAACCCACTGAGCCACCCAGGCGCCCCTTGAGTTTCAGTTTTAAGTGATACAGGGATATGAACACTCCATTCCCTGCCTCATTTCTAGGTTGGCTCTAAGGATAAAAGGGAATGATGTGTGAAGGAGTGGTACGGAAATCATACAGATTGGTACACGTGTACAGCATTGCTATGATCACCATGTGAGAACACACAGTATTTAACTATAAGTCCAACTCCCCACCGGTACATGATCTTTTCGGGTTCAAATGTTTAAAAAAGCTGGTGCCATCCCTAAAGAAACTCGGGATGCCTGGGTGGCTCAGTCAGTTAAGTATCTGCCTTCAGCTCAGGTCAGGATCCCAGGGTCCTGGGATCGAGCCCCACATTAGGCTCCCTGCTTAGTGGAGAGTCTGCTTTTCCCTCTGTCCCCCAACATGCTTGTGCTGTCATTCTCTCTCCCCCTGCCTGAAATACATAAATAAAATAAAATAAATAAATAAAATATAAATATAAATATAAAAAAATAAAATAATAAATAAAATAAATAATAAATAAAATGGTAAAAATAAAATAAATAAATAAAATAAAAAATTTAAAAAACCCTAAACACTAATCAAGAATTATTACCATGAAACCACAGCCACGTACCTCAGTATCTCCCTAAATCTCCAAAAGCATTCTTAGCTCTCATATTTGATCTTCTTTAGTTGTAGTTCAGATTGAGTAGAATGTCACTCTCCAACTATGTTCTCTTATATGTTCCTAAGGCTAAGTTCACACGTAATCTAATAAATATGCAAATTACCTTGTAGATGAGTTGATATTTTGCTATCTCTCTTACCCTTCACTATGAATAAGCTGTCTTGGTTGTCATCTTTATATGTAACCTGCCCAGTGTTTCTTTTTGGCAGAGACTATTATAACCTAATGGAGTTTCAGTTATAGAAATAAAATCTACATGTTGACGGGTATATGACAATGGCCCCAGGTAGACATTGGTATACCTACATATTTTGGCCTAGATTCAAGAATCACTGCTACAGATGCCATAAACTATATGGGTTTGGAAGATCTGAGAGTGGTTAGAGAATATTTCAGGAACTGTGTTGGATTTTTTAATGCATACAGAAAAATGGTACAGGGTCTTCCTGAAAGTGCCAACTCCTATATGTGCCTTACATTTACCGTATACAAAAGTTTCATATACATCATCTCATTTAATCTTCACAACAAACCTGTGAGATTAATACTCATTTCCTATCTCCAACAGTGCTCAGGGTGTAACCTCGCAAAAATGCATACACACATGTCCTAGAAGGCATGTACAAGATGAGTAGTAGCTATGGTGTTCACAAGTGTTCTAAAGTAGACGCACCCACATTTCCATCCTCAGGAGGAAGAAACACACACAAGCAGAACACTGGTATCCTTGCAGCAATGAGAATGAACCAACTACAGCCAAGCTGTGTCAAAGGCAGGAATCTCTCAAATGTCATGTGAGCAAAAGATGGCGGACACCAAAGAGAAAATGCCATATGATTCCATTTATATCGATTACAGAAGCAGGCTGTCAGACTCTAACAGTGGTTCTGCTTGGGAAAGGGCATGACGGAGAAGGATATGCAGGCCCCTTCAGAGAGACTCTGCATTATTTTGTTCTTGATCTAGTTTCCGGTAACCTATGTGTTCACTTTGTAAACATTAATCAAGCTGTGCACTTACGTGTCATACTTCAGTAAACATGGTCTTCACACAACCATGTGGCTTACCTGCTCTGCCAACTTCTAGATCTCTGCAAGTGGATTTTGAGCTGGCTTTGTTTTTTCCCCCAGGTCTTTCTCATGCTAAGTGTTCAGCCTATCATTTTTGTGACCACTTCCCGCCCTACTTTGGAATTAGAGAGGAATTATCTTCTGACACATTTTCTTTTTCCCAAAACATTATAAGTAGCAGCCGATGCTCTGTGGATTACTTTGACTAGTTCTGTAGTTACTAAGAGAGAGCAAATGAGGTGTAGAATGAGTCTAAATGAAATTTCTTCTATTATATTTCACTTCATTTGGTTTCCTATAATCCCATTCGACAAATTACCTATTTATTTACTGAGTTTTTATGATGTACGTGTATTTTAAGGCACAAATTATTTAAGGCAAATGAATTATCTCATTTAATCATGACATCATCCCCATGATGTAAACTTTATAAATTTCATTTTACAGAAGAGGAAACTGAGTGATCAGGGATGTTTTAGTTTCATATGAGACCCTCTATACAGCTCTAATCTTGCTCTACATTTTAGGATAATTTCATTCTATTGAATAAATACCTATTATGAGCCCACAAGGTGCCAGTTACTGAACGTGGGCATTGGAGATCCAGCCATGAACAAGGGGGCCTGGTTATCATCCTCACTGGGTTTGTAAGGCTGTAAGTCATACATAAAAATTTTGAATATGCATGATTCTGAAAGTGATACCTATTATCAAAAGGGACAGAGCATAGTGTCCTCCTGTGGCTGATAGTGTATGGGGAGTAGCTTCTAGGTACCTTGCACATGAGCCGATTGCTAAAATATCCATAAGTGAATGAGTTTAGACTCTGAGTTCTTGAGAGTGCCGTTCAGAGAGCCTGGGAGTACAATCAGGTAATCATTCTGGTTGAGGAGGGTACAGGCCCACTGAGAGAACAGGGTTAGGGGCCCATGAGAGCATGGGGCCCAAAGGGAACTGCTCTTATTTTAGAAACCAAAACATTTCTAGCTTCCAAGCAAAAGGAGTGAGCTACTGAGCCTTAGACAGCATGCGAGGTTGGTGACTGGCTCCCACATTTTCCATTCCTGCCCTGGCCACAATCCCTGTGGAGGCGGGACACGCTACTCCACCGCATTACTGTCAGGCTTTGTCAAGGACTTGCCTCGGCCAGTGGGACATGTGGAGGAGTGACAGTGCGCCAGTCCCAAGCCTAGGCCTAAAAATGCCTTAAATGTTGCCTCTTGCCACTTCCCAACCCCTCTTGTACTTCTTCCGCTGTGGGAAGAAAACGTTAAGAGACAGCCACTGGTCCCAGAGCAAGGAGACATGGGGAACACAACTGAGCCCAGCCTGCAAACTGGGCCTACCTCTGACTCCCACTAAGTCCTGCAGGCCCTGCAGAGTCCAGCTGACCTATAGAAAAAAAAATGTCTGTTGTAACCATTGTGATTTGGGCCTGTTTGTTTCACAGCATCATTTCAGCAGCTACGTGCAGGACATGCTCATGTCTCATCTCTAGACAGTTGCTCCAGAAAATTGTCCTGGTTTCCGCAGTGTCTCAGCAGCCCTGGGAAAGAGAGGCCTTCCCCAGTCACCTATAGAGAGGCAGACCCCCTGCTCCCATCAGGCTCTGTTCTTTTCCCTGTTTCATGTTTCTGTATAGTATAGATAACTATTCTATACATGACCTACTTATTTATTTCCTGTCTCCTCAACCTTCCTTCCTTCCTCATTGCAAACTAAAGTCTGGGTCCCAGAAAGATTCTGATCAAATTGATGCGTAGTGAGAGCTGGTCTTTGGCCTTTAAAAAAAAAAAAACAAAAACACCAAAAAACAAAAAAACCCCCCAAACCCAAAAGCCTCCATGGATAATCTTAATATGCAGCAAAGGTTGGAAACCACTGCATAACGTGGGCGATGGAGACTAGAATCAGACGTGACTGAAGGCCATGACTGATGAGACTCTTAAAAGAGAGTGGCCTACAGTAGCCATGAGCACGTAAAATGTATCGAGTCCAAATGGAGATGTGTTTGAAGTCTAAAATACATGCTAGAGTTTGAAGACTTCAGTATGAAAAAGGGAATGTAAACTATTTCATTAACAATGTTTGTATTAGCTGCATGTTGAAACAGTACATATTATTGAAATTAATTCCACCTGCTTCTTACGTTTTTAAAATAGACTGATGAGAAAGCATAGAAACACATAGGTGGCCCAGAGAACATGTCTACTAGGGAGCTCTGGGCCCCGGGGTTTCCCAGGCCAGTGAGACTGCATGCGCAAAGCCCTGAGTGAGAAGCACTCTGGGGTTCGGAGGTAGCAGGCCTGGAGGATTCACAGAGGGTAGGCTGCCAAGGTCTGGACATCATGCTGAGGGCTGCAGCCATTTCCTGGAGGGGCTGGGGGCTGAAAAGGATCTTTCTAAAATGCAGGAAGCCCGGGCATTGCAAAGACATTAGGTGGGAGATTATAGGAGGAGACTGGCAGATGCTGAGGAAGTGAGATATTTGTAGTAGTAGAGTCAAGTGCGAGCTAGCAACCGCTTTCCTATTCTAGGGCACTTACAAGTTGATTCATGGGCAATTTGAACCCATAAGCAGTTACGGTGATGAAACACAGAGACCAAACGATATCACATTCCTTATCTTTGCCAGTGAGCACACACTCCCCGCTGCCTGCTGTCACATACACTGTCACCTTGAGAGGTGTTATCCCATCACCGTCTCTGTCGGGATAAGCAGGGAGACGTCACTGCTAGCAGCACCATGAAATATGGGTGCATCCAAAGATGAATCGGGCCGCCACGAAGAAAGCCAGCCTTGCTTTGGCAAAAGGCAAGAGGGAAGAAACCCAAGTCATAACTGGATGAGAACGTTCTGTAAACACGACTCTCACCTCGGTGCCCATTCAGCGATGATTTTAAAGGCGAGCTGTTAAAACTTCTGGAGAAGGAAATGAGATTATTGATTGTACAGTGGATACCTGGAAACCATTTGTGACGTAAAAAGAAAAAATTAGCTTCTCATGTATAATAACAGAGGCATTTAGAGCCCTTTGTTAGACATACAAACATCGGGACGATTCTACACGTAATACAACATGTAGCTCCACACAGAAGCCACTAAACATTCAGCTGGATTCAAGTCCCATGGATGAACCTGTTTTGTATAGGTCACCCCGTTTTCCCCAGTATACCAGGACAGCAGGGGGCTGTCTGGGGAAGCTCGGGGCTATTCGAGGCTCATCTAGCCTCAGTTTGCAGATGTAACTGCATAAGAACTAGCTCGGATGGCAAAAGAGAAAATATTTCTTTCCATGACTGAATATGAAGAGTTCTATTTGATCGGCTTGAATAGGAATTGGCATTTCATAGACTGGTAGAACTCAGGTATAGGTGACAATCAACCTTTCACTGAACAGGGGGAGACACTGAGGCCCAGGCAAGACAGTTGACCCATCCAAGCTCCACAACTCATCGGCGGAGGGCTGGGAATCCAACCTGAGTCTCCTGGGTCCCCGTTCAGTGTTCCTGGATGACTCGCTACTTGTAACTGACCAGACACTGAGATGTCTTGAAGTAAAACTTCTTGAGATGACAGGATCTGGTTTAAGGCAGTGGTTCTCAACTCTGGCTGCATATCAGAAAACCTGGAGGAATTTTGGAAAACTCCTGGCTGCAAACCAGAGCCATTAATTCAGATTCTCTGGGGTTGAGACCTGGGTATCATCGTTTAAAAAGAAAGCTCTCGGGGCGCCTGGGTGGCTCAGTGGGTTAAGCCGCTGCCTTCGGCTCAGGTCATGATCTCAGGGTCCTGGGATCGAGCCCC
>NW_019154123.1:4136962-4177111 GCF_002288905.1 Enhydra lutris kenyoni
GCTTCCTCCTCTCTCTCTGCCTGCCTCTCTGCCTGCTTGTGATCTCTCTCTGTCAAATAAATAAATAAAATCTTTAAAAAAAAAAAAAAAAAGAAAGCTCTTTAGGCAACTGTAATTTGTAAGTGACAATTACTGCCTCAAGGGGTACCTGAATGGTTTTAGAGAAGACCCAGTTTTCAGAGGCAGGACGTCACCTGACTGAGACAACTGTCACGTCCAGGATGACCTAGAGGCCCCCATTGTAGAGGAGCTGGAGATCAAATCTGCAACACTATCCTCATCTGAAGACTTTTTTATTAGCCAGACTGACACATGAGTTGCAAAATCACCTTTCTGGTGCCCAGAGAAGATGATGGGACATCTATGAGCCATGACCAGTTGATGCCAGCTTTGTTCTCAGTTGGTGCAACAGTGGATTCTTCCGCCCCATGTGCATGGGTCCAGGATGGGACCCAGCCTAAGATGTCCAAGTTTTGAGAGCAAACACACAACTGTCTATAGACCTTTGTGCGATGATGGAAACATTCTCTGTCCGACTGCCTTATGCACTTGCCAACGGCCGTCTACGGCCACTGAGTCCTTGAAATGTTGCAAGCAGAACCAAGAAACACTTATTTCATTTTAATTATTTCATATGCTAATTCTAAATAATCACACATGTTTAGTGACCACTGCATTGGACACTGAAAAAGTGGTCTTGGAACTGTCCCAACCAGGTAGGTGACATGGACTTCGTAGATGAGGAGGATAAATATTTTAACTTTAAACTATGTGGTTGCCTCTTCCTCTATACATATCATTAGCTTGCTCAGCAAGATAGAACGTTTAAAAAAAAAAACAACAACTTAGCTTTGTGACAAGTAACTTTAGTTTTCTTTTTAAAGCACTTTTGTGTATTTGGTTTTGCTTTATAAACAAGATCATGGAGTTGAGTGAGAACATTCTGGCTTTGGAATGTTATAATGTATGACAAGTTTTAGGAACGAGAGAATATTTTATAGCAACTGCCTTGCTCTCAGATGCTCGAGAGTCAGGTTGCACGAATGATGGAGCTTTTGTTTCATCTAATGACAACCTTTCCGTGGAAACTCTTCCAAAAGCAAGTTATGTGAATGCCAATATCAACTTACTCTCCCAGGAACACTTAAGCACCAAATTCTCCTAATGCAGAGAGACCCTTGGCCAAGGAACGTGACTAAACTTTTTTTGATGACTTCTTTCAGTTCCAGAAACAGACTCTTCTAGGCCCCGCATTTGAGATGAGATTCCTGGGAAGTCGCTATGCTTATCCTATGAAACATTCCAACAGTCAGTTATTTTTGGTTAGTACTTTATTTTTCATATGGAAAACCATATCACACCCACGGAAATGCAAACCTGGTGCTATCTCTATCTTGTTATTTTATCTCATCCTTAAATATTCGACAGAGTTCCTTGATTTATTCTAAAATTGGAGGGATAAGACATTTAAGCCATAGTCCATCGTGCTGGATGGTGGTAATGACCCTGACCAATCTCGCTTCAGTATCGTAAAACCAGGGGTTCTGAGCGATACCTGCTTCTTTGCCAGCTGGGGGATGAGCATTCTTTGTATTTCACTGAAAGGTGGAACAGGCCATTCATTTATGGAGTAAAAGAAGATCTAGTCAAGAGGTGATACAGAGAACAGTGCGTGGAGGCAGATGTCTGAAGTCTGAAGTTTAAGCCCCGATTCCAACTTACCAGTAATGTAACCTTGAGTACTATACCACTTAATTTTCCTGAGATCCATTTTCCTTATATACATAACAACAATATTACTGCAAGGGGGGCTGTGAAAACATCCTAACGTGACGTATCTTTTTGTGCTTTGTAAACTAAAAGTCCTATCCAGGTGTGAATTATCATGGGATCGTGTGACCAATTCTTTCCTGCATATAATCCTTCATTTTGGGGTCCACATGGACTTGACCCAATATGTACACATTTCACTGGCCTTGAAACTGATACTCTTTTTTTTTTTTTTAACTTAAAACGGATATTCTCTAACTTTTTTTTTTTTTATTGTGGTAAAATAGACATGACATACAATTGACCATTTTAACACTTTTTAAGTGAACTCTTCAATGGTATTAAGTGTATTCATGTTGCTGGCAGCCATCACCATTGGCTAGCTCCAGAGTTGTTTCCTCTTCCCAAACTGAAACTCTGCACAGGCCGAACAATAACTCCGCATTCCCTCCCACCTTCCCCCTTCCCAGCCTCTGGCAACCACCATTCTACTCTCTCTATGAATTTGACTGTTTTGGTATCTCATCATAAGGAGAATCATACAATATTTGTTCTTTCCAGTCTGGCTTGTGTCACTTAGTATAATGTCTCAAAGTTCATCTGTGTTGTAGCCTATGTCAGAATTTCCTTTCTTTTTAAGGCTGAATGATATTCCATTGAATGTATATACCATATTTTGTTTATCCTTTCTTTTGTCGATGGACAGCTGGCTTGTTTCCACCTTTTGTCTCTTGTGAATAATGCTGCTGTGAACATGTGTGTACAAATACCTGTTCGAGTCCCTGCTTTCGGTTCCTTGGGCTTATACTCAGAAGTGAAACTGCTGGATCATATGGTAATTCTATTTTTAATCTTTTCAGGAACTATCATGTTGTTTCCCATGGAGGCAGTACCATTTTATATCTCCACCAACAGGGCACAAAGATCCCAATTTTTCTACAAACTGAGTTATCTTGCTTTCATTTTGTTTTTGTTTTTGTTTTTGATAAGAGCCATCCTAATGGGTATGAGGTAGATCTCACTTTAGTTTTACTTTGCTTTTCCCTAATGATTAATGACTTGAAAATATTTTCATATGCTTGTTGCCATTTGCAAATATTCTTTGGAGAAATTTTTCCTCAAGTATTTTGCCCATTTAAACATGACATTCTTAATGTGAACGAGAGTATATGCATTTTGTCAAAAAAATGTTTTAGGATCTAACAGCAAAGTCATAATGTCCTTAAATGCAACTGTTAAATGACTCCATATTGTTATTATTCTTACTGTTATTTTAATCTTTATCATTCTTACTGCTAATTCATCTAAAATGATCAAATACAGGCCATCTTCTAGGCACTGAGCTAGGTTGGGCATAACTACAGACTTACTGGATCTTTGCACCCTTTCTACAAAGTAAGATTTATTAATATTCCCATTTCACAGTGCAGGAAAACCGATGCTTTGAGAAGCTAAGCAATTTGGTTGAATTTCATGTAGCTATTAAGTAGAAGAAGTGGGATTTGAACTCGGGTATTCAGATGCCAAAGTCCTTGCTCTCAACTGCCATCCATTACTACCTCTCCATGATGGATGCTCCTCAGTGATATACCGACAAACCTTATGGGACATGCATGTTAGAGAGACAATAAATAACAGGTTATTGCTCATGATCTTTCATTTCAGAATACTTAAGGAGATTCATGGACTAATTTCTATAACTATTCTATGTTCTTCTGAAGTGATCCAGCAATATGGCTATCATTTGCTCTTATTTAATTGTCCAATGATGAGATGTATTTTGGAATATGCCTGAAAAATTATATTCCACCGCATCATACTGTCATGACTTAACAATTTGCTAGAGGAAGAAAAGGTAAGGCATAATTACTTTTGGTATTCCGTGTTCTTATATACTACTGGAAAAGTACATTTACCCCTTATCCATTTCTTCCCCACAAAGTTTTATCGAGTGGCTATCCAGTGCAAGGGATGATTCCACGTTCCAGGTGTACAGATAAAGCCTTGCTCTAATGGGTGTTGAGGGAAGATATGACAGGCAGTGAACATGCGATTGCATAAAAATTTCTGTATTGGGGCGCCTGGGTGGCTCAGTGGGTTAAGCCTCTGCCTTCAGCTCAGGTCATGATCCCAGTGTCCTGGGATCGAGCCCCTCATCCAGCCCGCATTGGGATCTCTGCTCAGCAGGGAGCCTGCTTCCCTCTCACTCTCTGCCTGCCTCTCTGCCTACTTGTGATCTCTGTCAAATAAATAAAAAATAAGATCTCTAAAAAAAATGTATCAAGTAATGGTGAGGACTAGGAAGAAGAATAAAGGAGGTAAGAGGAGAGAGTGGTTCTCAGGGATGGAGAGGGACTGACAGTTTAGACAGGGCTGCCTGGGAAGACAGTTATGAAGAGATGATGTCTGAGAGAAACCAGAATGAAATAAGAAAATGAATAATGGGTAAAGAGCATTTTAGACAAAGGGAACAACAAGAGTCTCGCTGGACTGTTTGTATAACAACGAGGAAGTAAGGGTGAGCGGAACGGCATGAAAGGGGAGCTGAAACTCACGAACGCTGCTGTTCCTGGAATTCTGTTGTTAAACTGAGAACAGCAGAGTTTATCAAATGGCAGTGACCCTGGGGGGACCAAAGCTGAAATATACCACATCTAAGATCTGCGTTGGGAGAAATAATACAAAAAACATAGATGGCTCTTGGAGAGCACATGACCCTGGATTATTTTTCTCTCACCTGGGGGGACATGAGTCAGAAGTGTCATGAAAAAGACTTACCCAGGGGGTAAAGCTGGATTTGGTCTGGATTAAAAATACTATATACCTCTATCTACATATTCACACACCCAATAGGAAGTTAAGATTAATTTCTTCCGAGTCAGTGATGAGCCCTTCGATATCAGATACATTTGCTCTTTCAAAAAACCAGTGATGGTCATCAAATCCTCACTACTGGAGAAAGGAAAAATAAGCCTACATTTGAGATTTGTTAAAAGATTAAAAGAAGAGGATTCATGTGTGAGGATTCATCTGTGCGTTCGAATACAATTTTCTTTTCTTTTTTTTTTTTAAGATTTTATTTTCTTATTTGACAGAGAGAGAGAGAGATCACAAGTAGGCAGAGAGGCAGGCAGGGTGGGGGGGTGGATGCAGGGTCCCTGCTGAGCAGAGAGCCTGATGCCAGGCTTGATCCCAGCACCTTGAGATCATGACCTGAGCCGAAAGCAGAGGCTTAACCCACTGAATCACCCAGGTGCCCCTCAAATACAATTTTCTTATTATAAACTTATGTTCAAAAAATTTTGCCACTCAAATGGATGTTTCAAAAAATTTTGACATTAGAACCACGGATAATTTAAGAAAAATACAGCCCTTCTAGTGTTTATAAAAACCTTGAGAAATCAAAATCAAGAAAATATATTAGTTTCAGCATTATGTGTATACATCTGCCAATTTTCTGTATTGGGTTTTTAGTTAATTTGGAATATCTCAATCCATATACCCTGGAAAATAACCATACTTAATTCTATGCCATTATTATATATAATGGTCTGATTTTTACTGTATATTTAAGCAAATAACTGGAGCAACCACAAATTATAGTTCTTCAGCTCATATAGAATGAACTCCCACCCAGATAACTCCCAAACTGGAACAATGCAAGTGACTGTCTGTATTTTAGAATAATATGCAAACATTCAAAATCTCTTTCCAAAAAGAGCCTGTCATGTTTGTTGCAGAGTAAAAATAACCTTAGTCGAGTGCAGAAAAGAAAGGGTCCTCTAGGATCACAGCCTCCGAACACCACTGCCAAGCATGGAATTTTTTTCTTAAAAACAAGAGGACGCTAAACAAGAGGTGATAAACTAAAGGCACATCAAAGGAGTAAGTGGGAGAGTTGGGGAAAGAGTTTAAACGTTCGGAGAGAGGCTAAAAATAAAAACAATGAAATCATCCAGATAGAGAACTGGCAGTGGCAGCGTGAGGTGGAAGAGAGGGCCCCTATTTGGTTTCTAAAAAGAAGCCTTCACTGCTTGAACCATTTCAAACGTTTCAAACCACTTAAAATATGTCTGTGTGGCCATCACATCCCCACAATGTCTAATACACTGTAGCTACTTAGAATTAATAATGTACTTGATAACTAAAACCTGAGTAAAACGCAGGTGCTTAATCAATACTGAATCAGAATCGAATCTATCTTGAGGCCAGAGTACAGGAGGATGATGGTTTCCACTCTATGTTTTTTTGTGATGTCTACAGTTTATAAAAATTAATAAACACATCTGTTTTCCATTTTAAAAAAGACATTGACATCAGATTGCACTAATCACATCACAAATAAGATGTGACTTTGACTCCAAAGTCATTAAGAGTGTGTTCACTGCCAGGAAGTTGTTCAGTTAGCTCTTTTGGACTTTTGGAAGATGCCAGCAACAGAAAACTGAGAGAAGTTTTCTCAGGAAGACATGTCTCAACTTGTCTCCCACAGAAGAAAACAGAATAGACGGTCTCCACTCTCTATGGAGTGGAGGAAGAACAGTTTCCCTTTTTACCCCAGGGTTCTTGATGGCATATTGAGATGACGGCCACCCTTTCAAATTGTCCCCATGGTCCTCTCCACTTCCTCAGACTATAAATTCACCAGGTTACAGTTTGGCAAGAGCTTGGAATTCAGGGGAAAATACCATTAGCTTTCTAAACAAAGGTTTTGCAGCAAAACAGAATCAACCTCCAAAAAAAAAAAAAAAAAGAAAGAAAAAAAAAATATGTAGTATGCAAACTAACAAATACATACTATTAGTTTACCCAGCCACTAATTGAACTGCTGATAGAAGTGAGGGAGTTGCCTGAAAACATGAATTTTGTTGCTGTCGTGCAAAACAACCTCCTAATATCCCTTGCCTTTGATGGCTTCTATTACATTCTAGAGCTCTAAGAGAAATAAGCTTGTCAGTACAAAATGCCTTAAAGGGCTCTCCCCCATCAGAACCGCTGAGAAGACATAGAATTTGTTGACTGAGAGAAGGCCATCAGTGTGTCCCCCAGAGACGGCATCAAAGGCAGATGCTGTAAGCAACTGCAGATTTAATGCGCTTTTTCCTCCATCCTTCCTCCCTGGCACACTGGCCTTCCCCTGGGACTGACTCTCATCAAACTGACAAAATGATCGTGTGTGGACTCATGGTTAGGCCCACGGATTTTCCCAAAGACCAAGGTGGCTTTGAAAGATAATACACAGCTCATTTTTACACTTGAGGCCCTTAGCCTATGCGCCTTAGAAGTTGGCTGGCTGAAAAATCTCATATGGAGCCAGCTAATTCACTCAGTTCTTTCCTTAAACCCAGGAGGCTAAAGGCTATTGAGTTTCATGAGAAATAAACAAAATTTCAAGTTAACTACACCGACCTCCCATTTATGTAGACTAGCCACAGAAGAGATTGTTTGGGTTGGCAGAATAAAGTGGTTAACTCAGAGTTACTGTCTACTAAGCTGGCTGACACCAAGAAAATTATCTAACCTCTCAGTTTCCACATGCATAAAATGGGTGACAGGCACTGTACCTACACCAGGAGATTGTTGTAAAACCTAAAGGAATACACGTAAAGCACTAAAAACAATGTCTGATACATAGTAAGAGATACAATAAATGTTAGTTATAGCAATGAGAATAATGCCACTTATATTATTCATATCACATTTTGGTAGGCCAATTTCTCTTGAAACTTAATTATTAACGTGCGTTAACTGTAGTACTGTGTACAGGTCAATCCTTCTTCTGTGCTGATCCTTAAAGGAATTTTAGGTTATCATTAGGATTTGAATTATCCCCACTGTCTCAAAAACATTTACTGAGGTTCTACTCTTTGTTCTTAAAATAGGAATTAAAAAATGAGTAAGATAAAAGTTTAAGATCAAAGTTAAGTCATGGGGACTCACAAATACACAAAGGCTGAAGTAGTATATAAATGTATCAAATATATTTTACAACTTAAACTTGCCCAACCTTATCTGTCAATCACATATCAATTGAAAAAAAAAACCCATTAAACAAAACCCAAATGTTATGACAATATTTATTATATGGAATGATAGAGACACACATAGAATTTTATGGGAACATGGGAAGGGACATTGTGGTAGGCATAACAACATCCTGTCCAGAGATATGTATGCCTAACCCCCAGAAAATAGGAATATGTCACATATATGTCAAAGAGGAATTAATATTGCTAAGCAGCTGACCTTAAAGTAGGGAGATTATTCTGGATTTTCTGCGTGGGTCCAATGTAAATAGAAGAATCCTTAAAATTGGGAGGGGGAAGTCAAAGAAACCACTGATGTAGTATGAGAAAGACTCAACCAGACACTGGTAGTTTGAAGCGGGAGGAAGGGGACCATGAACAAAAGAGTGCACGTGGCTTGTAGAAGCTGAAAAAGGAAACAGGTCCTATGTGAAGACTACAGAAAGGGACAAGCCCTGTAGAAGCTTTGATTTTAGTCCAGTAAGACTCATTTAGAGGGATGAACAGTAGTTATGTACAGTGAGAACATTCTGAGCCAAGGTTTTAGTTTGGATAAAGAGGGAGATGTGATAGTTTCACTGATCCAATGAGCAAAGTTTAGGAGACTGAATATTTTAACATGAAGCTGCATAAATTCACACAGGTCGAGGGGGCTCCTGGGTGGCTTAGTAGGTTGAACGTGTGACTCTTGATTTTGGCTCAGGCCATAATCTTGGGTCGTGGGATCAAGTCCCACATTGGGCTCCATGGTCAGCAGGGAGTCTGCTTGAGATTTTCTTCCTTTGTCCTTCCCCCTATTCTCTCTTTCTAAGATAAATAAAAAATCTTTTAAAAAATTGAAAAAAAATTGCAGTCATAGGGAATGGGGCATAATAGGGACTATAGTCTTTAGCTGATATAAAAGGGGTCCTCAGAGGGCTTTAATCTAGGAAATAGTAATGTCACCTCTGGGTTTTAGAAACATTACTAGAGTAGCAAGATGGAGAATGAGCTCAAAGAGGGCATGCTAAGAGAAAGGAGATGATGTAAGAGGTCCAAGTGGGGGTGGTAGAGTCTGCATTAAGGCCTATAGGAGTCAGAAGGGAAAGGAAGAACCATTTGAGAAAAGACTGGCCAGCAAAAGTGGCTGCCTACTAATGATGCTTTGAATGTGAGGCATGAGGATAAAGATGGAATCCAGAACAACCTCTGCATTCTAGCTTGGGTGACTAAGGAGAGGAAGGTGCCCACAAATGAGATATAGAATGGGAGACAAAGAGGGGATGATTTAGAGGATGACAATGAGTTTCTTTCTGAGTGAACTGGGGTATCCAGAAGTGATCTGGGATGTCAGAGCTGACAGCCAAACAGGGGCATCCGGACCTTGTGGGAGCCTGGGCTGATGAGATGGATTTAAAATCTGGAATGAGGGGCGCCTGGGTGGCTCAGAGGGTTAAAGCCTCTGCCTTCGGCTCAGGTCATGATCCCAGGGTCCTGGGATCGAGCCCCACATCGGGCTCTTTCCTTGGTGGGAGCCTGCTTCCTCCTCTCTCTCTCTCTGCCTACTTGTGATCTCTCTCTGTCCAATAAATAAATAAAATCTTAAAAAAAAAAAATCTGGAATGAGGAATCATCATCAGTGTATGGAGGACAATTTGAACAGTAAGACAGGATGCTATCACTCTAGAATGAGAACAGTAGGCTGAAGGTAAGGGGCCTGGGATACAATAGCATGTAAGAGGTGCTGAAAAAAAAAATTCTCATGAAAAAAATGAAGGAGAAATGAGCAGGAAACAGCTGGGAGAACTAGCAGAGGTAGCATCCCAGAGCCAAGGCAATAGTTTCAATAAATGAAGAGAAAGAGACATAGGATCAAATGTAGCAGGGTTGAGAAAGATGGTAACTGGATGCTGATGATGGTGGTGACGGTCCTGATCATCAGCATATAATTATAATAATAATGACAATAGCAACTAATACATTATGACATTTATTTAACCAACACTCATATGCCATACATCCCACCAGAAACAACTCTCAGTGCTTTATAAGTTTAAACTTACTTAATTCCTATAACAATCCTACAAGATAAGTACTGTTACTAACCCATTTTATAGATAACAAAATAGAAACACAGAGAGATTAAGTGACTTGCCCAAAATTACTCAGTAAGTGAGGGGGCCAGGACTCTCTAGAGGTCACTTTCTTAACCACTAAGTACTGCTATCTCTCATCCTATCTCATTTAATTTTCACCATACATAAGCCAGTGATTAGATCCTGCCATCATCCTAATTAATGATAAAGGAACCAAGGATTAGCAAAGTTAACAACTTTGCCCAAGGTCCACCAGCTTCAGTGGTGGGCTGAGATTAGGCTAATGAATTGGTCTGTATATTGTAATTAATCAGTACTAGTCTAATTGGAGAGAGGAGGCCCCAGATGACATCTCTCACAAGACATGGGTTCCCCTTTCCTCTGTTTGAGATGTGGGTTCTGTCTTCTCTCTTAACTGGGAATAAGGTGAGGGGCTAATCTCATCCAATCAAGGACTGATCAGTTTTTTAAACCTTGGTTCAATTCTGCTTTGTTCTTATCCCTTGGGTGTAGACTCTCAGGCTTCTGACTAAGAGCCTGGAGAGTCTCTGTCTCCTGTGGGATTGTGGGAGATTCCATTCTCCCCTTTGGGGGTTTGTTAATTTTTTCCCCTCATGATAAAGGACTGTGAACAAATCCCAACTTTTGGTCATTTGGTTCCTATATAAATGGTAGGCGACTCCTGGGACAATTATTTAAATTAGGAATTCTTGGGGCACCTGGGTGGCTCAGTGGGTTAAAGCCTCTGCCTTCGGCTCAGGCCATGATCCCAGGGTCCTGGGATCGAGCCCCGCATCGGGCTCTCTGCTCAGCAGGGAGCCTGCTTCCCTTCCTCTCTTCTCTACCTGCCTCTCTGCCTACTTGTGATCTCTCTCTGTCAAATAAATAAAATCTTTAAAAAAAAAAATTAGGAATTCTTTATTGGTGTACAGCAAAAGATGGAGGCTCCAAAAACATATACTTCTGTATTTCATACTCTACACAAACTACTGCAGCTTTCTTCTCTGTGAACAAAGCCCTGCAAAGCCCTACTGTTCTTGCATTCGCTGTCTTCCAACCAGGCTTGAAGGAATGAAGTCAGGGTCCCCTATTCCAGGGAACTCTGACCACCGCGTATCAGAGGCTGATCTCTGAACACAGTTAGTACAAACAACAAACAGAACTGAAACTCAGCTGGGCCTTGTGCCCAAGAAAACCAGCCACACATGAACTCACACCATGGGGGAAGGAGAAAGGCAAAAAAAGTTCCAAAAACAAATTGAGGAGAGAAAAAGGCAGGCTGAGAAGCTGGCTCCACACTGACGGGACCCCACATGAATGTGTGAGAGACAAGGCCTGAGAAAGAAAAGCTTCCCTAGACTTGCCCAGGAAAAGAGCTCTAATCTCTTGGAAAGCGATGACGGAGACCAAGAGCTCTGACTCTAATGAGAGAGGAAATGGTTTTGGTTCATACGTAAAATAAAGTAGGCTTTGTTTAAAATGAAAAAAAAAAAAAAATCAGAAATGCTTTAAAGTCTCCTGTGTAGAGTCATCCTAACTGAAGCACGTATTTGGAAATGTATTGATTAAGATAATAATACCTGCCGTAACAGTGAAATCTGAAATTCTGGTGGCTTAACACAAGAGACGTTTATTTTTTGTGTCATGGAAGGTCTGACCAGTGGATGGGATGCGGGGCTGCCATGCTCTGCCCCAGGCAGTCATTTAGGGACTAAAGACAGCTCTATCACCTATCACATGTAGTTTCCTGGGTTGATCTAGACATGGATATCCTGCTAGCAGAAAGGGAAGAGTGTGAAGGATTATACAGTACATTTTATTCACCGGGTCAACAAGTGATATATGATACTTTTGCTTATCACTGGCCAGAGAGAACTCGATCACATGGCCACACCTTAAATACTGGGAATGTTGGGAGATGTAGCTTCTGGCTGGGCAACTACTTTCCAGCAAAAACTCTCTATTATGGAAAGGGCACACTGACCACTGGTGGAAGCAAGATATCTGTTTTCCCATAGATTTGCTGATCTTTATCACATATCACACCTGTTTACTATGTTGGTTTGAAAAACAATAGAGGAAAAGAGGAAGTAAAATCACCAAATTAATACATCCTGCTCTGCTTAATTAGTGTTTCTTGAGAGGAGAGCTATTGTCACTTTGGGTGAGATAGTTCTTCAGTGGCTGGACTGTGTCTCCCACTATAGTGAGTTCACATCCCTAAACCTGGCCCACGAATGCCAGAGTACTTCCAGACACCATGACAACCAAAAATGTCATCCATTTCCAAATGCCCTCCTCTGGGTTGGGACTACATGGCTGAAAACCACCAAAAGTCAGAACTTCAAGGTACTGGCCATTTCTCAATTCTTGCCAGATCGGGTTACCAGAGTTGTCTCCTCAAACAAACCTTCCAATGGCTTCCACTCCTATCAACATCCCCCTAGAACATCATGTATTCTGCCTACTTTACCATGGATGTGACCATACAACAATGGGCCTGAATCCACTGTAAACATCAGTGCTGAACATTCGAAGCAGTCACCTTAGGGTAACTAGCCATTTAGTGTAATAAGGTTACTGTTTCTTTAAATGTTTTAGAACTTTCCTTTTGGAATCATCTTCAGTGACAGCACTTTGTAAACACATGTAGTCACTGACCTTAAGGGAACCACAGAAGTTCCTGAGTCCAGCGTTCTGTCTAGTCTGTACTTTTGATCATGCCTCTGCCAGGAGTTCCTCAACCTTTATTCATTCAACAGCATGTGTCCTGGGCACCAATGAAAAGTAAGTTATTGACCTTATTGTTTAATAAGAAAGACTATGTAGATGGATCTTTTCAATGTAAGTAGGTAAATGCCATGGCTCAGGAAGAAGGGAATGCTTGGAATACAAATGAAGGAGGGACTAAGCTAACTTCAAGAGTAGACACTGATTTGTGTGCTTCAGTGGAAAAGGTTGAGTTTCCCAGATTCAAACTCTAGGGTGCTAGTAGGAATATCATTAGGCACATGCTTGGGGAGACTATAGGTATTTAAAGGGACTTAGGGATGGAAGAAGCCTAGAAAATGTGGGACGGAATAAAGTGCTTAGGAAAAATAGAAGAGGAATGGGATGGATGGATGGAAATTGGATAGATAGGGAGGTCTGGGAGGACTATTGTGAAACAGAGTGGGCCAAGCATAAGAGGGAATGGAGGTAGCAACCACTCTGATGGACTTGGAGGGACTTGGAGACCAGATCTTTAGTGTAAACATCTCTAACGGTACAGGCCTCCTGAGGAAACCAACCTCATATCTGACAATTTTAGATGTTCCAAAGGTCTTCTCAGTACTCAGCCAAAACCTGTCTCACCTTAGTTCCTACCCTGTGCTCTGGTTTCTACTCTCCTAGATACAGAGATGGAGCATAATCACTATTTCACAGATAAGCCCTTCCAGAATCCAAAGACAGTTATTTGCGCTCCATGAATAGCTCCTTTTCTCCAGGCTAAAGTCTCTCTTC
Organism: Enhydra lutris kenyoni; assembly: GCF_002288905.1. Classification (NCBI taxonomy): domain Eukaryota; kingdom Metazoa; phylum Chordata; class Mammalia; order Carnivora; family Mustelidae; genus Enhydra; species Enhydra lutris. Next base: position 4,150,338 of record NW_019154123.1, read on the forward strand.
ATATGTGTATTTCTGTGAGTAATGTTTATTATCCCCTTTTCATTCTTATCATAGTCCTTTGTGCTGGACATATTCTACTTGGTCAACATTTCCCTTAAAATATGGTACCCAGATGGAACATACTATTCCAAGTGTGGTTCACCAGCATAATCTTTGATCTGCATTCGAGCATCAAATGAAGTTACCAAGCAGGCATACCACAATACTGAGTCATGCTGAACTTCCTGTCAACCACTGTGAGTGTTGCTGGTAAGCTCATTCCCTATTCCATTTAGAGGCAGATGTTTTTTAAATGTGAGTGTGTAACTGTACAGATATCAATTAATGTTTCCCTTGGTAAGATTTGGTCCATTTTTCTAGGTTGTCAAGAGATTTGGAATAGTCATTCTAGTCTTATGATGTCTTTGACAAGCATGATAAACATGATTCTGATGTCCTCTTTCATGGTCTTGATAATGATGTGTAATGATGCAAGGCTAAGACAGAACTCAATAGACTACGACCCAAGACCTCTAAAAAAGTAAACTGTTTGTGTCACTCATTGTCTTCACCCTTGGATCTTCTCACATTTTCCCATATTTTAACATTTTTTATTTTCATATCTGGTTAATCAGAGAACTCCATGAGCAAGCCATCTTAGTTCCTTGCATTTCTTCTTCCTCGTCTGCTTCACAGATTACCCAATCAGAATTTAATTTCTGGCAGCCTCCCTAACTTTTTGAGAAGACTATGCTTTGGATGGCCATTCATAAATTTCTACTAAAGTTTGCCCAAATATTTAAAAAATTCTGAAGTCTTGGTTCTATGTCTAATTATGAACCACTTCTTAGTACAGTGTCTTGTTTTTTTTTTCCTATATCAATTCCAAGATAACATAGATATCTTTAGAGAAATCTACCTCCTTAATCAATTTCTTCTTCATCCTTTAATTCCTCCTTACTTAATGATTAAATAAGCTTCCCTTGTTGCTCTTGCATCCTAAGAGATTATGTCAACAAGGGTGGTACAACCCAGGGAAAAGGATTTTCTACAATGAGGACATCACACAAGAAAAGACAAAAATAAAGATAACAGCATATTCTGCAGATTCTCCATGTATGTATGTATATTTGGTTCATAACCTCACAAGTAGAAAGGAAGGAACTACATCTTTTCTGTAGAACTCTGGTTCTTTTGCTTCTATCCCCCACAGAGGGATGGTAAGTACCCAAAAGGAGATCAACAAATGTTTTTGAATAACTAACAACAGTAACAACACAGGTTAATGTTTACATGCACACAAACTTCCACCTGCTGACTGAAACAATTAAAATCTTGGAGCTTAGAAGACTATTCCTCATAGAAATATCTATAAACACAGACATTTACATGATAGATCAAGAGATGGTTATGAATAAATAAAAGTTTAGAAGGAAAAAAATGTACCTTTAAAAGGTCTCACTGAAAAGTCAGTAAATGGGTAAGAAATAAATGTTATAAATGAATTTACAAGCATACACAAACACACACCCACATTGACTAAAGTATAAATGTAATTTATTTTAAAAGTCTCCCCCCCCACACCTCCAAGTTATATATTAAAAGACCAGGTTCAGGGTGGGAAGCAGGGTGCCATCCAAGATTGGTAGCATAGGAAGCTCCTCAACACATCTCCTCCCAGGGACACACTGAATCTACAGCTGTATGTGGAACAATTCCCTCTTGAAAAAAACCTGAAAACTGGTTAAACAAATCCTTCAAACAAATGGTAAAAGGGTCACATTGAGATGGGTAGGAGAAATAGAAACATGGTCTCCCCAAACACCAACCCTCCTGCCCCTGCAGTGTGGTGAATCACTATTGGGAGGTTCTCACAAACTGGGAGCCTCTGCCTGAGGAGTAAAGGGTTCCTGTCCCATATAAGCCATTCCAACCCTTGAAACTTGCAATGGAGAGATGAGTCCCCAAAAGGTCTGGCTTGGAAAACCGATAGGACTTACATCCAGGAGACCATAACGGCTGTAGGGAACCAAGGCTCTTCCATTAAAGAGCTCACAAACAGACTCACTTGCCCCTGGGACCAGCAAAAAAGCAGCAGTTGGAATGATACCTAGACTATATGTGAAGGAGATTCATTTGCTAATCTTAAGTATCTGCAAGAGGGTCAGGAGTGTGTTGGGACTTTCCCTAGGAAATGGAGGCACTGGCAGGAGCCATTTTGCCCTCTTTCTTTACCTTGATGCCATTGGCAAATGCACCCTGGCCCTATACTCTCCTCATGCCTTACTAATGCTCAAGCCTAGCACTCTCACACTGCTTTGCTAAGCTGGTGGGCATGTGCAGTCCATAAAGGGGTGTTCCTTGACCATCTGGCTCCAGTTGCAAGAAGGGCTTACACTTCAGGGTCCCAAGGGACTGTAACAATCAGAGACACAGTTTTTGCTAGTCTACCACTCCCAGGGCATTACACAGAGAGCAGTCTAAAACGTACCCCCAGTCTTCATATGATAAAGGCCTATGTATTTGTCCTAGACCTTCATCCTGAGGAGCAGACTTCAGATTTGCCACACATTTAGAGGCTAGAAAGTTGCTCTTGGGAAACGTGGGCTGGGGTATGCCATCCTTGCGCTCTCCCTACCCCTCTCTCCATCAGTAACTTCTAGGGAGGAGCTCATACACTTGTCTGGAGCCCCTATATTTGCAAAGTCACAAAGAGCATACTACATCACCTGGTTTGGAGGCCATGAGGCTATAACAGTTGTAATCACAAAGGACTGCATATTTATATTTGCATACTTTAAAAGTTGCTGCCTGAGGGTCTGCCTTCCAATCTGAGTGAAACTAAAACTGACAAAGATCCTTCCGTTTGGAACACCTTCAAGTCTTGGCACATCTCCAAAGAATGGGACCTATCAAGAATAAATCAACAGCTAGGGCAAATTTGAATGACAAGGTTTATGTCCTACATAAGGCCATTCCTTTAAGACTGGAAGAAGTAACTACTTTGCCTGATCTATGGAAACAGAGAGTCAGGCAAAATAGGGAAACAGTGTAATATTTTCCTAATGAAAGAAAAAGATAAAAAACAAAAACAAAAACCTTAATGAAATGGAGATAAGAAATTTACCCGATAAAGACTTTAAAGTAATGGCATAAAGATACTTACCCAAATTGAGAGAAGAATGAACAAAAAGAAATAAATATAAGAAAGTACCAAACAGAAGTCATAGAGCTGAACAATGTAATAACTCAACTGAAAAATACACTACAGAAGTTAAAGGGCAGACTAGATGAAGCAAAAGAAAGAATAAACAGTCTAAAAGAAAAGGCAGTGGAACTCACACAAACAGAGCAACAAAAAGAAAAGAGTATTTTAAAAAGTGAAGATAGTATAAGAGAACTCTGGAACAACATCAAGCATAGTAACTTTTGTGTAATAAGAGTCCCAGAAGAAGAGAGAAAGAAAAGAGCAGAAAACTTGTTTGAAGACATAATGGCTGAAAACTTCCTAATATGGGGAAGGAAACAGATACCTAGATCCAAGAAGCCCCGAATTCCAAATAAGATGAAACCAAAAAGATCCACACCAAGACACAGTATAATTAAAATGTCAAGAGATGAAGAGAGAATTTTAAAAGCAGCAAGAAAAAAAAAAAAAAAAACCCAACTCGTTATGAACAGAGGAACCCCCATAAGGCTATCAGCAGATTTTCAGCAAAAACTCTGCCAGCCAGAAGGGAATGACACAATATATTCAAAGTGCTGAAGGAAAAAAAAACTTCCAACTAACTATATCTGGCAAGGTTATCATTCAGAATTTAAGGAAAGAGAATTTTTCAGGCAATAAGGAGCTAAAATAGTTCACCACCACCAAACGAGCTTTACAAGAAGAGTTAAAGGAATTTTTTTTAAGCTGAAAAGCAAGGGCATTAATTAGTAACAAGAAAACATATAAAAGTATAAATTTCACTGGTAAAGGTAAATATATAGTAAAAGTAGTGAATTAATCACATGAAGCTAGTACAAAGGTTAAAAAAAAGTAATAAAATAACTCTAACTATGATAATCAGGGGATGCATAAAATAAGAATATGTTAAATGTGACATCAAAAACTTGAATCATAGGATAGGGAATAAAAATGTGGAGTTTTAGAATGTGTAAGAACTTACGTGCTATCAACCTAAAATACCCTGTTATACGGGGGCTATTATATGTTAGCCTCAGGGTAACCACAAAGAAAGAAACCTATAGTACATACACAAGAGATGAGAAAGGAACCTAAACATAACACTAAAAGTCACCAAACCACAAGAAAAGAGAAAAAGAGAAGAAGAAAAAAAGCAAGCAGAACTATAAAACAGCCAGGAAACAATTAACATGGCATACCCATCAGTACCCATCAGTAAATACCCATCAGTATTTACTTTAAATGTAAACAGACTAAATTCTCTAATAAAAAAAAGAGTATGGCTGAATGAATTAAAACAAACAAACAAACAAACAAACAACAACAAATAAAGAGACAAAAAGAAACCCAAGACCAATCTACATGCTGTCGATAAGAGGATAACTTCAGATGCAAGGACACATGCTGACTGAAAGTGAAAGGATGGAAAAAGATATTCTATGCAAAAGGAAAACAAGGAAAGCTGAAATGTCTATACTTATATCAGACAAAATAGATTAAAGCAAAAATTATAATAATAATAAAAAAGAGAGCATTGCATAAAGACTATGCAATGGGAAAAAGACAGTCTCTTCAAAAATGGTGCTGGGAAGACTGGACAGCTAAATACAAAAGAATGAAACTTTCTTACACCACACACAAAAATAAACTTAAATGGATTGAGGACCTAAATGTGAGACCTGAAACCATAAAAATCCTAGAAGAGCACATAGGCAGTAATTTCTCTGACATTGGCCATAGCAACATTTTTCTAGATATGTCTCCTCAGGCAAGGGAAATAAAAGCATCCAAATTGAGAAGGAAAATGATAAACTGTCACTGTTTGTGAACAAGATTTTATATACAGTACATCCTAAAAATCTCACAATAAACCTATTAGAATAAACGAATTTATTAAAGTTGTAGGGTGCAAGAATTTGTTATGTTTTTATTTTTTTTATTTTTATTTTTTTTTATATTTTATTTATTTATTTGACAGACACAGATCACAACTAGGCAGAGGGGCAGGCAGAGAGAGAGGAAGGGAAGCAGGCTCTCCGCTGAGCAGAGAGCCCGATGCGGGGCTCGATCCCAGGACCCTGGGATCATGACCTGAGCCGAAGGCAGAGGCTTTAACCCACTGAGCCACCCAGGCGCCCTGTTATGTTTTTATTTATTGTTTATTATTATTTATTATTTATTGTTTATTTATTTTGAAGATTTTTTTTATTTATTTGAGAGCAAGAGAGAGAGAGAGAGAGATTGAGAGCACACATGAGCAGGAAAGGAGGGACAGAGGGAGAGGGAGAAAGAGGCTTCCCCCTAAGCAGGGAGCCTGATATGGGACTTGATCCCAGGACCCTGAGATCATGACCTGAGCCAAAGGCAGACACTTAACCTACTGAGCCACCCAGGTGCCCCATGTGTTTTTATATACTAACAAGAAAACAATTCCATTTACAATTGCATCAAAAGAATAAACTATCAAGGATAAATTTAACCAAGGATGTAAAAGATCTATACACTGAAAACTCTAACACAGTGACAAAAAAATCTAATGAAGATGCAAATAAATAGAAAGATATTCTGTACTCATAAATTGAAAGAATATTGTTAAGATGTCCTTATTTAAAAAAAGCAATCTACAGAGTCAAAGTACTCTCCACCAAAATCCAAATGTAATTTTTCACAGAACTAAAACAATCTACAATTTGTATAAACCACAGAAGATCTCAAATAGCCAAAACAATCCTGATATAGAAGAACAAATCTGGGGGCAGCTGGGTGGCTCAGTGGTTAAAGCCTCTGCCTTCAGCTCAGGTCATGATCTCAGGATCTTGGGATCGAGCCCCACATCCAGCTCTCTGCTCAGCAGGGAGCCTGCTTCCCCCTCTCTCTCTGCCTGCCTCTCTGCCTACTTGTGATCTCTGTCTGTCAAATGAATAAATAAAATTAAAAAAAAAAAAAAGAAGAAGAACAAATCTGGACACACCATATTTCCTAATTTCAAACTATACTATGAAACTATAGCAATCAAAATAGATGATATTGATATAGAAACAGATCCATAGATCAAAGAACAGAGTAGAGAGCCCAGAAATAAACCCATGTACGTTTGGCCAATTGATTTGCAACTAAGGAGGCATGGATATTCAATGGGGAAAGGAAAGTTTCTTCAATAAGTGGAGTTTAAACTGGACAATCGTGTAAACATGCAAAAGAATGAAGCTAGACCATTTATACCATACATAAAAATTATCTCACAATAGATTAAAGACTTAGATGTAAGACCTGAAACCATAAAACTCCTAGAAGAAAACATTGGTGGTAAACTCCTTGACATCAGTCTTGATTTTTTGGGTCTGACTCCAAAAGCAAAAATAAATGGGATTACATCACACTGAAAATCTGTATAGCAAATAAAGCCATCAACAAAATGAAAAGACAACCTACCAAATGGGAGAAAGTATTTATAAATCATATATCTGATTAGGGATTAATATCTAAAATATATAAAGAATTCATACAACTCAATAGGTAAAAAATAAACCATCCAATTAAAAAATGGGCAGAGGATATGAACATTTTCCCCAAGAAGACATAAAGATGTCTAACAGGCACATAAAAAGATGCTCAACATCACTCATCATCAGGGAAATGCAAATCAAAACCACGGTAAGATATTACCTCACACTCACTAGAAGGGTTATTACCAAAAAGACAAGAGATAACAAGCGGTGAGATGTGGAGAAAATGAAACTTCATGCATTGTTGGTGAGAATAGGAGACTGTGGAGAAAAGTTTGAAAGTTCCTCAAAAAATTAAAAATAGAACCATCATATGATCCACCAGTTCCACTTCTAGGTATTTGAAGAAAATGAAAACACTAATTCAAAAAACTATATGCACTCCTGTGTTCATTGCAGCATTACTTATAATAGTTAAGATACATTAGCAACCTAAATGTCCATAAACATATGGATGTATATAAAACACACACATGCACCCACGCACACAAAAGAATATTACGTCAGCCATCAAAAGAATGACATCTTTTACGACAACATAAATGGAACTTGAAGGTATTATTCTAAGTGAAATAAATCAGATAAAGACAAATACTGTATGATCTTACTTGTATTTGAAATCTAAAAACTAAAGCAAATGAACAAGCAAAACAAAATTCAGATACAGAGAACACAGTGATGTTTGTTAACAGGGAGGCAGGAAGGGAGTTGTCACTAAAGCGGGTGGAGGTAGGGGGTCAAGAGGTACAAACTTCCAGTCATAAAATAAGTAAGTTGTCAGGATATAATTGACAGTATGGTGACTGTAGTCAGTAATATTATAGTGCATATTTGAAAATTGTAAGAGAGTAAATCTTAACATTTCTTATCCCCCCCAAATTTTTTTTTGTAACTTTGTTTGGTGACAGATGGTAACCAGACTTAGATCATTTCACAATGCACACAAATACGGAATTATTACATTGTGTATCTATAACAAAGGTAATTTTATATATCAACTCTATCTCAATAAAAACAAGAAAAAACACTGTGACTCTATACATGTATATTCTCTGCATCCTGAATTTCTCTATCAGGTCAACAAGGAAAGTTTGTTTCCATCAGTATTTCCCAGTAGTGGTACTTAAAATAACCATATGAATGAAGGATCCCATGTTATTAATATCAGAAAATAAAACAAAAATGAAACAAAAGACTAGGCTCTGGTAGTCTTTGGACTTCAGCAGCTCAATTAAAAAATAAAATTATATTGCATAAACCGCTCTAATATGGTATAAAATCTGTACAATCAGAATCTAAAATTACAGTTTTTTCACCCAAACTTCAGCTTTGTAAAAGCTCTTCATGGCAAGTACTGATTCTTATTCATCAAGATAAATTTTATCTTTTTTAGCTTTTATTTTTTCACTTGCAAGGTGCATAATAATTAAGGATTTTGGTTGCCAAGGGTGAAATGCTGTTTCAAACTCCCAAGTTCAATTGTTTTGTGAATTTGTAATTGCACCCTTTCTGAGGGATGGGGAAGGCAGAGGAGGAAATTCACAAAAGTGACACAAAGCAGATAATAATAGAGTCCCATGAGGAATTCATAATGATATCCAAGGTGTGAGGGAAAGAAATTGTTTTCATCACAAGGAATGATCTCTGATCACCCACCATTAGCCACCACTAAGATGGCCATAGGTCTAAGGACCCGCCTTGTATTCTAACAACCGATTAAACATCTAAGTCTTGATCTCCAGAGAAAATTACTCTTTGTCTTAATCCACTGAGAAGCTGGGGGAGAATTCAGCAGACACTTACTTTGTGATCACGGCTTGTGACAGAAAAAAAAGGGTGGGTGTTACACCAAAGCTAACTCCAAATTTAAACTTGTCAGCAAACTTGACTTCTTCACCAATATCAAGGGCAGTGTCTAGGTAAGTCTGAGAGAGAGGTAGAAGGATGCTAACATTTGTTGAATGTACCAAGTATTAAGAATGGTGCTGGTTGTTCCTTGAATGTTCCATGTCAACAAATTCAAGTAATGATATGCATGCCCAATTTACGGATGAGATCACCAAGTGTGACAGAAACATGGAAATGGCCCAACACTGTAAGGTCAGCTAGTGGCAGAGGCTAGAATCTCTCCAAATATGATTGCACTATCTTCTGCTTTATCCTACCTCAACTTTTCTTACCATGTAAGGTAGATACCAAGTACTTTTATGATGTGGCTCGATAGGCACCCAGATCATCCAGCACTCTCCCCCCTCCCACATACACCCCGAGGCCTCATCTTGATATTACACATTTTAAGCATGGATTTAATGCTCTCCCTTCTTTTAGGTGCTGCATTTAAGTAAAACTGTCAGAGAAGGAAAGACCAGCTGGCCACTAAGATGAGTCCACACTGATAGCATTTCTGCTATTCTCAATTGGTTTCTCAGCTTTGCAAAACAGAAGTAGGATGTAATTTTTTGATTCAGAGATGATTAGATTGTACGTAAGATCATGTTTACCAAATCCGCAAGAAACCGATTATTAATACAGCTGCTCCTTTACTAAGTTAAGTGGAGAAACTACCTATATCCAGAGAGATCCTGTTCTCCATGGAACTGCTTCTCTGTCTAGGGTACCAGAGAAATTAAAGAGGAGAGGAAACATAACTGAAGTCTACTATGCAGGTTGTAGAAAAACCTGATGAACTATTTCCATTCCACAGTCAATGCATGCCTTTGATGAAATGGACCAGGCACATAATAACTTTCCTTTGGACAACAGGAAACCTGGACAAATTTATAATAATGAATCATTACATGTCTCATGGTATCCTACCAACCATTTATTTCAGATCATTTTATCATATTTTCCTCAGAATACAGAATTCTTGCAACACGTTTGCAAATGTTCTCTTAGGCTGATGTTCAGCCATTATGAAACGGATGATGGGACAACTGGATATCCATCCATATGCAAAGGAAAGAGGCTGGACCACTACCTCACACCACATACAAAAATTAACTCAAAATGGATCAGAGACCTAAGTATAAAAACTAAAACTAGAAAACTACAAAAAGGAAAAAAAAAATAGGTCTAAATTTTAGTGGCCTTGGTTTAGGCAATGATTTCTAAGATAGAACACCAAAATAAAAAAAAAAAATATAGATAAATTGTACTTCGCTAAAATTACAAACTTGCAGGCTTCAAATGACACCATCAAAAAAGTGAAAAGAGAGCTGAAGAATGGGAGGAAGAATGTGCAAATCATATATCTGATAAGTGACTTTTATTCAGGATATATAAAGACAACTTAAAATTCAACTACAAAAAGACAAATAACCCAATGGATAAGTGGCCAAAGTATTTGAATAGACACTTTGCCAAAGATGATATGCAAATGGTTACTATGCACATGAAAAGACACTCACCACCAAAAGTCAGGAGGGAAATGCAAATCAAAATCCCACTGAGATGTCTTTTCAACCGTATCACAAATAGCGAGGATGAACAAATACTGGAAAGAATGTGGAAAAACTGAACCATTGCACATGGGTAATGAGAATGCACAATTGAGCAACTGCCTTGGAAAAGACTGTCGCTCCAAAAATTACACAGAGAACTACCATGTTACCCAACAATTCCACTCCTAAGTGTACACCCAAGAAAACTGGAAAAATATGTCCATGTATAAGCTTATACGCTGATGTGTACAGCAGCCTCATTCACAATAGCCAATAAGTAGAAACAACCCAAACATTCATCAGGTAAAAAATGGATAAACAAAACGTTGTGTATCTCTATGATGGAATATCATTTGCTCATGAAAATGAGTGAAGTGCTGATGCATGCTACAACATACATGAATCTTGAACTACATTATTGTAAGTGAAAGAAGCCAGTCATAAAATACCACATACTGTATGATTCCATTTATATGAAATGTCCAGAGACATAAAGGAGGATAGTAAGTAGTTGCCAGATGCTGAGGGAAGGCAGAATAGGGAGTGACTGCTAATAGGTGTGGGGTTTCTTTTGGGGTGTTGAAAATGTTCTGAAATTAGGTAGTGGTGATGGTTACACAACTCTCAATGTACTAAAACCTACTATATTGTATGCTTTATAATGGTGAACTTTGTGATATGTGAATTATCTCCCAGTAAAGCTGTGAGTAAAACAAATGTACTTCTTTTTTAAAACAAGTGTATCTGGGACACCTGGGTGGCTCAGTCGGTTAAGCTGCTGCCTTCAGCTCAGGTCATGATCCTGGTGTCCTGGGTTCGAGTCCCACATGGGGCCCCTTGCTCAGCAGGGAGCCTGCTTCTCTCTCTCTCTGCCTCTCCCGCTGCTTGTGTGCTCTCCCTCTCTCTTTCTCTCTGACAAATAAACCAATAAAATCTTTTAAAAAAATAAATAAAAATAAAAAAATATAAAAAGAATGTATCTGAGTAACTGGCCAAAAGAAAAAAAAAAAAACAAAAAACCATATTCATTACTTTGGAGAATGCTTTTAAAATAATGATTACCAGCTTAAAACAAAGAACTGTTACGAGTATACACATCCCCCCATATTGTAAGACACGGTAAAATGCCACACAGTATTTGATCTGTGAGAGTGATAAGAGGAAAATAAAAGATAAAAAGTAAAAGAAACAAAATTTATTAAAATAATATTTTGCTTACTTGAAGATAATTTTATAATGCTGTTTTGGGAAGTCATACTGAGCGATTGTCTAATCAATGGTGCCAACTTACTATAAGATCATTTTAGTACTTTAGTAACCAAAGTCTCTAAATGGATTGCCCAAAGTATACCGAATATTGTTCTATATAGAATCCTTCTGTTGTGAGGTATTAATGCAGGAAAGCTTTTAACTGTTAAAGGAAATCTTTTCAGATAAAAAGCGAACTTTATTAAATGGGAAGATGGCAATTATGATAATAGCACAAGATGCTCTCTTTTAAGCAATACCAAAAGTACAGAAAAATATCAAATGTTGAAAGTGCATAGTCTGATTAGCTCAATTCTGAAAGACTTTTAACCTGTGTTTAAAGTTCGGGAGAGGAATAGAAGAATAAGTAGGCACAGAATTACCAGAATTATGTTCTTCTTACAATCTCTAAGGTTTTAAATGAAAATTATAATATTAAAAAAGTATATTAACCATAAGAATTGATCTTCCAGATGAATAACAACATCTAAATTCAAAACTGGTCCTAGCAGTCTTTATAAAAAAAAAAAAAAATTTTTCACAAGGAAGAGCTCTGCTCTATTTTTCTTAAGCCTCTACTGAATATCAAATTCACTATGAAACGTCAGGTCACCAAAACAACAGAAGATTATTGATGTAAAATTTAGCATTTATTTTCTCTATTACACATGTATATAACAATATTAGTAGTTTAAAGCACCAGTTCTTTCATCGACTAAAGTGCATATTGAAGGGGAAAGAATCTTCGTTTCCTCCTCTCTGACCTCCTCCCTAGCTCCTTCCTTCTCCCTCTCTTCTAAACTAGCTCCTAAACACTTCACTCCTTCCTTCTGTTCTCCTTTATTGGTAACATAATGGACATTTATATATTGTTCATTGTTTTTGCTTTTCAAAGGTTCAAGGCATTTCGGATGAGGCCTGTTCAGTCTTTAGGAAGCCAGTAGAATGAGTATTTCGCCGTAGAAATGAAAAGCAAGAAATTGCCAAGCTGCTGTTTTGTGGTAAGATAAAACAAGGTATTGCCGTCTTTGAAAGTATATGGAGTTAAAATTCTTGTGATGAGTAGAATTGGGTGAGGTGCTCACCTACTCCATTATATCTATTGTTTTTATTTACTTATTAAGTTTTATTTTATTAATTATTATTTTTATTTATTTATTTAATTCTAACCGTTTGCATTAATCATGGCAAAATTATTATTTGCCAAATGACCATAGCTGAGCATGAAGCTATATTTGTAAGTTCCTTCAATCATATGAGATAGCCATATTACAAATACATCAGAAGTAGGAATATTTCTGAGGAATACACAAAGAGGGTATCTAGAAAGGCCAAAGAAGTAGAGTTAAAACTAAGATCCTCTGAAACAATTCACATGTACTCCTTTCACAGGCTATGTAGACTTGGGGTTGTTGATCTTATAAGAAATCTACAGATATTTGGTTTATATTATATATTATATTATAAATATATATGTTATATATAAATATATATAATATAAAATGTTATATTTATATTAACCCTAGAGTTTATTTTAATGTGAAAAACAGAGGTGATGAAAGTCTCTAGTATCTGAATAAGTTTTGAAGTACTTTAAAGGATTTTTTATTCACAGATACAAATACTGTGGGAAAAATCAGGAGATTTCTATTTCTGTTTTAAGGCACAAATAAAAAAGTGAATAATAGTTTAAAAAGAACTTTTGTAACAAAACATTTCCACTCTGCGTGTATATCTGTGCGTATGTTTCTTCACTCTGCCCTCTTACCTTGTAATCTCACACAAGAGCTGTAATAAGAAAGAGAAAAGTGGTCAACCACATGAAACAGCAGACTTGCTTATTACATTTATGGAATGTTTTGTCTGTGATTTAAGTGAGTAAAAGGCATGATGGTTATTATAGACACAGAGGAAAAAGGCCAGTTGGACTTCACTATCATGAAGAATGAACACCCTTCACCTTTGCTGGAACTCTGAAAATACATCCAGTCTCTTTTCAGTGAGGAGAAAGATGTTTCTTTTAGAGTTCATTATCCTAACTCAACTCAAATGTCCCTAGGTTTTTTAATTTATTATCATTCTATGCCCAACTTCCAGAACTTTCTCTGGTCTTCTGAGTAAAATTTTCCTCATAATGTTTGTTGGAGAGAATGGATGGTATTTGCCAAGATGGAGGAAGTCAGCTGGAGACAATTTCTCTTCATATCATAACCAAAGAGTTCAGACAAAATACAGAAAGCAACTGAGGACTCTAAAAAATAAATAATCAATTGTAGGCCAATAGTGAAGAAGGAAAAACTTGAGGAATGATCAGTTCCACTGAATTTTCTGATGGCCTAAGTTATAGAACTATGCAGTGGGCATGGGCAGCAATATTGAGAGAAATCCCAAATCCCTTTTTGTGGCTACACACCTGGGGAAGAGGAGATACCATGATCTAGAAGTTACAGGGGGAATAACTGAGGTTTGTTTTTTTTTTTTTAACCCAGCTCTGCTCTGAGAACTGTTCTAGTCATGAGCTATATTTATGTGGTAGGGACAGTAACAGTGACAACAGTGACATGGGTATATAAAACAGTTCCTCTGACTAGAGGAACCAGAAAAAGAGGTCTCTAAGGGTTGAAGTGCATGGGGAGAATCCCTGTAATTTTTTTTTTTCCTTCTTTTCTCTTGCTACTTCACACCAAGGGTGGATGCAGTGGCTTAGAAATATGTAAATATTGGGGCACTTAGGTGACTCAGTTGTTAAGTGTCTGCTTTTGGCTGAGGTCATGATTCCAGGGTCCTGGGATTGAGCCCCACATCAGGCTCCCCATTCAGTGAGGAGCCTGTTTCTCCCTCTCCCTCTTGCTCTGCCTACTTGTGCTTGCTCTCTGTCAAATAAATAAAGAATAAATAAATATTTAAAAAAACAGATCATTAAAAAAAAAAAAGAAATAAATTAAGGGGAGAAACAACTTTCTCTCCAGAGAAACAAGCAGAAGCTTTCCCTCTGGGAGTGGAGAGTATGGGAAAATCCCAGGGAAGAAAGGATTGGAGATAGTAATCCCCTAATTCTATATTATAAACTAATACAAATCCCAGGCTTATTTTCAATTCATGGAACAGATGTAAATTATGGGGTTCAGAACATGTCACCCCAAAATATAGTACTTTGGCATACTGAATATTTTAAGCTAGACTAATTTGAGAAATGTCAGGTGCAGGAAGGACTCTCTGACCTCTCTCAAATTTTTTTGAGGTCATAGAAACAGAGGTGCTAGAAGTACTCTGACCTCTCCCTTATCTCCTGAAGGAGGTCATAAGACTCTCTTGTGAGAGTTGCCCTTCTTAAACTTGGAGGAAAGGAGCATCATTATCTCTGTGAAGATGAAAATGTACAGAGTGGAATCCAAGTGAATAGGCCTTTTTAAGTTTATCCCAGTTTACTACCTTAGCTGGTTATCTTTTTTTTTTTTTAAGATTTTATTTATTTATTTGACACAGAGAGAGAGCACAAGCAGGAGGAGTGGCAGGCAGGCAGAGGGAGAAGGAGAAAGCAGGCTCCCCGCTGAGCAGGGAGCCAGATGTCGGACTTGATCCAGGACCCTGGGATCATGACCTGAGCTTAAGGCAGATACTTAACTGACTGAGCCACCCAGGCGCCCCATACCTTTTTGTCCTATTATATTTACTCATGACTTTTCGCTCTTCATCAATCCTAATATAAAAGCATTAGGTTTCATAATACTTTCAGGTATTCATGTCTTTGTGAAGGCTCCTACATGATGTAAAACTTATTATAAACAAATTGTGTGTTTTTTTTTCTTGTTATCTGTCTTATGTCAGTCTAATTTATGGAAGCTGGGTCAGAGAACCTGGGAGGATAGTAGGAAAGACTTCTTACTTCCCCTACACAAAGAAAAAATAATAAAGATAAAAGCAGAATAGATTGAAATTGGAAAACAAATTATATATAAAAATTTTATAAAGATCATAAAAGCTGATAAATGCCTAGACAAACTGACAACAAAGAGAGAAGTCAGAAATTACCAATATGAAGAATAAATGAATGAATATAATTAGAGACTTTACAAACCCTAAATTTGATAGCTGAAATGAAATGTACCCATTCCTTTAAAAACATAAACTATCTTTGCCCTTGCTTCCCTGGCCTTTGGCGGTGTTCCTAGGAAGATGTTGCTGCGGCTGAGGTCGAAGAGGTTGCTGCCTGTGTTCTCCTCAAGGATTTTGATGGATTCCTTTCTCACATTGAGGTCCTTCATCCATTTTGAGTCTATTTTTGTGTGTGGTGTAAGGAAATGGTCCAATTTCATTTTTCTGCATGTGACCGTCCAATTTCCCCAACACCATTTATTGAAGAGGCTGTCTTTTTTCCATTGGACATTCTTTCCTGCTTTGTTGAAGATTAGTTGACCATAGAGTTGAGGGATTTCATCAAGATCAAAAGCTTTTGCACAGCAAAGGAAACAGTTAACAAAACCAAAAGACAACTGACAGAATGGGAGAAGATATTTGCAAATGACATATCAGATAAAGGGCTAGTGTCCAAAATCTATAAAGAACTTAGCAAACTCAACACCCAGAGGACAAATAATCCAATCAAGAAATGGGCAGAAGACATGAACAGACATTTCTGCAAAGAAGACATCCAGATGGCCAACAGACACATGAAAAAGTGCTCCATATCACTCGGCATCAGGGAAATACAATCAAAACCACAATGAGATATCACCTCACACCAGTCAGAATGGTTATAATTAACAAGTCAGGAAATGACAGATGCTGGCGAGGATGCAGAGAAAGGGGAACCCTCCTACACTATTGGTGGGAAGGCAAGCTCATGCAACCACTCTGGAAAACAGCATGGAGGTTCCTCAAATTGTTGAAAATAGAGCTATCCTATGACCCAGCAATTGCACTACTGGGCATTTACCCTAAAGATACAAATGTAGTGATCCGAAGGGACACGTGCACCTGAATGTTTATAGCAGCAATGTCTACAATAGCCAAACTATGGAAAGAACCTAGATGTCCATCAACAGACGAATGGATAAAGAAGATGTGGTATATATACACAATGAAATACTATGCAGCCATCAAAAGAAATGAAATCTTGCCATTTGTGACGACGTGGATGGAACGATAGGGTATCATGCTTAACGAAGTAAGTCAATCAGAGAAAGACAACTATCATATGATCTCCCTGATATGAGGAAGTGGAGATGCAACATGGGGGGTTAAGGGGGTAGGAGAAGAATAAATGAAACAAGATGGGATTGGGAGGGAGACAAACCATAAGTGACTCGTAATCTCACAAAACAAACTGAGGGTTGCTGGGGGGGAGGGGGTTGGGAGAGGGGGGTGGGGTTATGGACATTGGAGAGGGTATGTGCTAAGGTGAGTGCTGTGAAGTGTGTAAACCTGGTGATTCACAGACCTGTACCCCTGGGGATAAAAATATATTATATGTTTATAAAAAATTAAAAAAAATAAATAAAAAAGAGATCGAGAGAGAAAAAAATAAAAACATAAATTATCAAAACTTACTTGAGAAGGAATATAAAACCTGGATAGCGTGTAGATATTAAAGAAGTTGAATTAATAGTTAAAACCCTTCCAATAAAATTTCAAACCCAGAAGGTTTCCTTGGTGAATTTTAACAAATATTTAAGGAAGAAATAGTAGCATTTCTATCCAATTTCTTCTAGAAAATCCAAAAGGAAAAAGTATTTCCCAACTCATTTCATGAAGTCAGCATTACTTTTATAGCAAAACCAGATAACGACATTATAAACAACAACAATGACAAAACAAACCCAAAACTATAGACCAAAATCCCTTATGAAAAAAATCTCAAAATCCTCAAAAAAAAAAAAATAGGAAATTGAATATAGAAAAATATAAAAATAATAATACATCACAACAAAGTGGGAAACAAGGCTGGATCAACATTCAAAATTGATTTCAACATGGGATTAAACAAGTTAAAGAAAAAGAAATGTGATTCTCTTAATGAATACAGAAAAATCATTTGACAAAATTCAACATCTATTCAGGATTAAAAAACAAAAAACAACCCAAAACAAAACAAAAGCTCCCAACAAATCAAGGATAAAAGTAAATGCCCTTAGCCTAATATAGGGCATCTAGAAAAATCTATAGCTTACCTTATATTTTAGGGTAAAAGACTGAATACTTTCTTCCTAATACTGGGATAAGGACAAGTATGTCTGTTCTCACTATTCATATTCAATATTGTTCTGGAAGTCCCAACCAGTGTTATAAAGCAAGTAAAATAAATACAAGTAAATAGATTAGAAAAGAAGGAATAAAACTGCTTCTATTCACCTGAGATGATAGCCTACATTAGAAATTCCAATGAATTAAAAAAAAATTCATAAGCCTTCTAGAATAAGTGATATTAGAAAGATTTCAGGATATAAGCACAATATTTAAAAAAAATAAAATGCATTCCTATATATCAGCAATGTACAATTAAGAATCAAAATTTTTAAAAGTACTGTTTACAATAGTGTTGCTAAATATTTACACATAAATTTAAAAGATATGAGCAGGATGTATATGCTGAAAGTTATTAAACATTGGTCAAAAAATAAGAGAAAACCTAAATAAATGAAGAAATATGTTATGTTCAAGCACTAGAAGTCTTGGGTGTGGTGCATAAACAATGAATTTTGGAACACTGAAAAGAAATAAAATAAAATAAAATAAAATAAAATGGGAAAAAAAAGAAGTCTTGATATTGCTAAGATGCTAATTTTTCCTAAATAGACCTATAGACTCAGAATCATATTTAGGATCAGCTTATAAACACCAAGGAGCTGATTCTAACAATTGCATGGAGAGTCAGAAGACCTGAAATTGCCAAACAATTTTGAAAAAGAACTAGGAGCAACCATACTAACCAGTTTCAAGACTTATGATAAATCTACAGAAATAAACATAGTATGTTATTGATAAAAGGATAAATACATAGCTCAATGGTACACAATAGAGTCCAGAAATAGATCTATACAATATGGTTAATTAGTTTTTTACAAAGATACAAACACAGTTAAATGAAGAATTGCTAGTCTTTCCAGCAAATGGTCCTTGGAAAATTTGACATCTATATGTAAAAGAAAAATGTATCTCAAACAATATCTCATAGATCTAAATGTTAAATACAAAGGCATAGGACTTTAAAAAAAAAACAACAAAGAACAGAGTCCTTGTGATCATGATCAGGCAATGAGATCTTAGGGAACTAAAAGAAAAAAAAATCCTGATAAATTGGACTTCATCAAAATTAAAACCTTTTGTTCTGTGAAACACAGTGTTAAGAGAATGAAAAGACCGCCACAGACTAGAAGGAAATAATTGCAGATTACATCCCAACAAAGGCCTTCTAACAAGAATATATAAGGAATATATATATATATATATATATATATATATATATATAATATATAAATATAAAATATATAAGGAACTTAAACAGTAAGAAAGTAACCCAGTTAAAAAATGTATTTTTTACTTGAACAGATCCTTTGATGAGATACACCGATGACAAGTAAGCATAAGAAAAGATGCTTGACTTCAATAGTCATTCAGGAAATGCAAATTTTGACCACAACTAGATAGTGTTAGACACTAGGATGTCTAATATTAAAAATAAAAGATATAACCAAGTGCTGGCAAGATTTGGAGCAACTGGAACTCTCATGCATTGAGAGACAATGATGCAACTTTAACTTCTCCAAGGAATAACCTAAAAGTCGCAGGGTACGGACTATATCCTAACAGTGTTGCTTGGCTGCAAAGGAAGAAAAACTAAAAGTCTGCAAGGATTTCCGGGATTTGCTTCATAGGAGCCAGGGAGACCCAGTCGTCAAAGGTATTTTGCCTTTGTGGTACCAAACAAGAAGGACCAAAGTGGGTATAAGTCAAATAAAAGAAACTCTTCTGTTTTCTGAGAAAAACAGGCATTGCCTCTTTGAACTATCTCTTGACCAACAGACTTCTAGTTAAATTTGCCAAAAGTACTGAGTTCTTACTTTGAAAATCTCTTTGGAGTAAACCTTATCTACAACAAAATGTGAATTTGTTCTTAGATACTGGGTGGTTTTAAGTACTTGTTTGTTTTAAGGAGGAGGTATTCTAAGGAGCTGAGAGCCAATGAAACAAACTTACAAGGCGACTTTTGTATTTTGAAAAGATTCTCTTAGTTTCATAAGATTTTAGATACAGGGATTTTTTTAAGATATCATAGCTGATGTTCAGAGCATTAAATACTGATGCATAACAAAGTCAAAAAAAAATCTTATTAGAAGATTAACTAAATCTGCGCTGTTTGATACAGTTGCCCTATGTAGCTAACTAAATTCAAAGTTAAATAAAAGTAAAAATTCAGTTTCTTGTTACATTAGCCACATTTCAGGTGCTCAACAGTGACATGAAGCTAGTGGTTATGATGGATAGCACCACAACAGTAGAGTGTAGAAATAAAGACTGTGGCCCTTGGAGTCTGGAAGGCTGTGGTTTCCATTCTACAGTCTTGAGCAAACCTCAGCTTTCAGTAAACTGAAGAAGGAATGCTTGTTATCCGGGAACATTAAACCAGATGATATTAACAATAATGGTAGTTATTATTGGAAACTAAACACCAGACAAATATAATTTAACTGAGGAATTTAACTTTTGTTTGAAATAGTCTACTGCAGTTTTGAGTAATAATTTATATTGGTGAATAGAACATCCTTTTTATTACTTCCTATCAGTCTATCTCCCTGATATTTGCAGATTAGTGGAAGAAGAGGCAAGTGTTCCAATTTTATTTATAATTTCATGAAATAGGGAAGGGCAGCTTGACTACTATCTAATTTCATTTTCCATGTATCTGTGTGTTCCCACTGTGTAAAAAGTCATGAGTTATGTTGGTTTTGGCGGGGGGGGAGGCTATATGCTTACTGTCTTAATAATTATAAAATCCCTCTTCTCCAAATAATTATTATGAAACTAAATTATTTGGGTAGAAAGTGTTTATACATAAGAGAGAATGGTGGTAGGAATGTGAAAGAGGGAAGGGGGATCTTAATACCAGGGATTCCTAGGCTAATACTTCAGGATGAGCATACTTTATTCATTATTTGTTTTTATTCCTTTGGTGTCACTAGGCACCATCACTCATAATATATTTATTCAAGACCCTTCCCCACTCCAGAAATAGGGTTTACAATACAAGTCTTTGATGATCTGAAAAATGAGAGAGCACTTCATTTCGGAGTATACTTAGGGAGAGGATGAGCTTTAGTTGGGGTGACCTGTCACACCAACTCATCCATTACATCTCTTGTCACAGCTGTTTACTTTTTCACACTGTGCTGTAACCCTTAAGAAGAACCACTAAGGTGGGACAGGCTACACGCTGTTCTCCTCTTGACCTGCCAGGGAATTAATCTTGAATGCTCAATTTAATGCTTTCTAACAATGACTGCTGGGGGTGAAAAAGTCTACTGAAAAAAAAAAAAAGGCACCCATTTAAAACACAGATGTATGTGTCAGTGAAATTAAGTTCTATCATTTTATCTTTGATGGGGAAATAGTAGTAGAAGATCCCCATATCTCTTTACCATTTACAGGATAGCCAGCGATTACTGGGGTAGAATGTTTACTTACACATTAAAGTGGACAAAATCAGTAAAACATATCTATCTATAAACAGGCATTGCAGATGATGGTAATTTATGGAAAATTATCATTTTCTACCAGGGTTGAGAGAGGACTTAAAACTTTTTTTTTAATTTATCAAATTTAATCTGGAAATCTTTGTATTTTGTACATTTTTAAGAAGTCACATGAAATTTGTACAGAAAAGATGAAGTAAAGGTATGTATAGTTCCTTTACTAAAATTGGTGGGAATGAACAAAAGGAATAACAAAATGGGGTAGAACATAGAATTCATAATTAAATTATAAAACCACCACAAATCACAGGTATGAAAATAGTTGGCCCAAGACAATGACATTTGTTTGAAACAGATTTTAAAAAATGCCAATAAATCCTGGCAAACCTCTCTAGCAAGGCACACATTTTTCTAAGTGTGTGCTGTCAGGTCCTGAGAGACCCAAGGAATAGCCCCATCCTTAGAAGACTGAGGCTGAGTTAGTGGAGAGGGCATCAAGAACATAGAAATGTCCTTACAGAATTCTAGCTATTTATGATGCCAAGATAACTTAGAGGAGATAAACAAAGGAGAAATGAGAAAAAAATGAAGAGAAACAAATTGCAGCTTGGTGAGGAAGCTTTATGATGAGCAACCCTAACCTCTCTTTTCCGGAAGAAAAATGTTCTTCTAGAGCAGAAGGTACATTAGTGAGAAAGTGTACTTGTCAGTCTCACTTTACTCCCTACCTGCATATTTTTGCTTATACTTGCAGTGAGCAAAGAGGAAGTCACACGTTGCTGACTATTCAACAAAGATTCAACATGACACCTACCTATGGTTACCATTATACTGTCCTGTCTCCCGTAAAAAGAAACATTAAAAAGTACTTAAAAAGCAATCAATACATTTCAGAGAATTGGGAATGAAGAACACTATAGACAAATATTCCTCTGTACTCTTAAAAAATGGAAAGAAACATGGAATTTTTGATAGGTGTAGAGAATATCAAAGAATCAATACAGGAGATGAAGAAAGAGATAATTAAAGAGACAAAATGCAATTTGGCCATGGGGAGATAAGAAAGAAATTAAACCATTATTAAGAAAAAGAAAGTCACAACAGAAACAGCTAGAAGTAGAATGGATACTGTCAGAAATAGAGGCAACAACATGGAGGACAAGCATAAGAAAATAATAAATACAAAGGAAGTCCAAAAATTAGGCATGGCAGAATTGTCCACTCTTTGGAGCAGAGTATCCTTAAAGTAGAGAACTGGATAAATGATCAACTCAAACAACCACCACCACCACAGACAAGAAACTCTCCTAGGTATACTAGAAGAAAACTTTCTTGGGAAAAAGAAAGTTCTGTATCTATAGATCCATATGGCATAGCAATTTTTCTTAAGAAAACAGTAACAAAATAATTAGTGAAATGATATATTCCAGTGAGGTTTTTGAACTCCAAGAATAGAGAAAGAAATGTAAAGGTATTGAGACAAAGTGTGTTAAATCAGCTACAAGATACAAAAATCAGGCTGGCCTCAGACCTCCCCATAGCAACATTCACTCCCAGAAGGCACAGAACAATGTCTACTGACTGTTAAAGGAAAAACAAAACTGGGGCACCTGGGTGGCTCAGTCAGTTAAGCATTTGCTTTTGGCTCAGGTCGTGATCTTGCAGCCCTGGGATCAAGTTCCACATTGGGCTCCTCGCTTGGCTGGGAGTCTGCTTCTCCCTCTCCCTCTGCCCCTCATGCTCATGCTCTTGCTCTCTCTCTCTCAAATGAACAAATAAAATCTTAAAAAAAGAAAAGAAAAACAAAACTAATATGCCCAGCCCAGGTTATGGTCACTTTTAAAGATGTAGAAAGTTTTTCTAAAAGAAAAAAAAGCAAATAATTGGAAAAATCTAGTTGAGAATGGAATCTAGCCCCTCAAGAAATGAATGAAGAGGTATACAACTCATGGAAGGGAAACTATAAAACAAATGGATGGTCAGTAAGAACTGATTCCATATAAATTTAGAAGAAACTTAATGATCAATCGCTATGAGAACTAGGATTATAAAAGACAGTGTAGATATTATAAACACTCACATATTCTTCATCTTCCTAGCAAGATGTCTAAGATTACTTTCTGAAGGTATCACTGTGTATCCATATGGAAACTATGATGATAAGTGAAAAAAATAGTAGAAGTATAAATACAGTATGATCCTATTTGTGAACTGGAGGGTGTAAGGGGGTTAAGATTGGCAAGAAAAGTAACCTTTTTAAAAAATTTTTATTTTTTCAGTGTTCCAAGATTTATTGTTTATGTCCCATACCCAGTGCCCCATGCAATACATGCCCCCCTTAATGCCCACTACCAGGCTCACCCATCCCCCTCCCCCTCCCCTCCAAAACCCTTAGTTTGATTCTCAGAGTTCACAGTCTCTCATGCTTCATCTCTCCCTCTGATTTCCCCCAATTCACTTTTCCTTTCCTTCTCTTAATGTCCTTCATGATATTCCTTACACTCCACAAGTAAGTGAAACCATATGGTAATTGACTTTCTCTGCTTGACTTATTTCCTCTAGTCCCACCCACGTTGATAGAAAAGTCGGGTATTCATCCTTTCTGATGGAGGCATAATACTCCATTGAATATATGGACCACATCTTCTTTATCCATTTGTCTACTGAAGGGCATCTTGGCTTTTTCCACAGTTTGGTGATTATGGCCATTGCTGCTATGAACATTGGGGTACATATGGCCTTTCTTTTCACTGCATCTGTATCTTTGGGGTAAATACCCAGAAGTGCAATGGCAGGGTCATAGGGAAGCTCTATATTTAATTTCTTAAGGAATCTCCACACTGTTTTCCAAACTGGCTGCACCAACTTGCATTCCCACCAACAGTATAAGAGGGTTCCCATTTCTCCACATCCTCTCCAACACTTATTTCTTGTCTTGTTGATTCTGGCCATTCTAACTGGTGTAAGGCGGTATCTCAATGTGGTTTTGATTTGAGTTTCCCTGATGGCCAATGATGATGAACATTTTTTCATGTGTTAACACCAATAGTATAAAATTTCTGCAGTGCTTTTATAATTAATACCAAATAAATTCCCATTTGGAATGGATAAATATTTTATCTTCCATAATTAGTCAAAAGGTCTAGTTGATTATTTTGAGTGGTTCTTCTGCAAAACTTAATCTTCTGAAAATATTTCCTTTGTTTTAATTCAAGGTAAAATAGTCAGACTTACATTGATTTCACTTATTTCTTTAATTTTTAAATATAGTTTCAGCAGATATATTTACTTGATAAGAGAGCTATGAGCCTATCAAACGCCCATGTTTTAAACTGCACACATGCTCTCAGTACTGGGAGTCTCTTTAAGCAGTATCCTCAGAGTTTCCAGCTTCTGGGAGTAAAAGACTACAGCTTGAAACAGGAAATAGGCTAACTGGGTTCATCAAGGAAAGAAAAGCACCTAACCAAAGTAATCAGCAATAATCTCTCTAAGGCTAAATGTTGTGGGCTGTCATATAATTGGTGTCTTACAGGATGCCATCTTCTGAATTATGAGAAAAATCACAAAGTTAAGTATTCCTGAGGTATTCTGGGCAGCTGTGGGTTTTTCCAAAGTCCTTACATTCAGCCTTTCAGAAACTGTCACATCCTGATCAGTTTCTAGTGTGTCTCCTTGTGTTTGATTCACAGAGCTGTCTGATAAGGAGGGATGCGGAGCTTGGGAGAACCTTCCAGAAAAGTGAAGGGAGACACTATTTTTGATTGAGTACCCACTAGCAATTCAGACAGCAGCCAACCTGCTCGAAGACAAGTTGAATGTAAAATCAAATTTATGTCCCTCAGCAGATGTTGTTCGTGTTCGCCTGTCATAAATGTATACAGTTTATATTAAGACATAGGGATTGACAGGTTTGCAGGTTTCAGTCAGAAAACAAGAAAAACTTGTATAGGGAGGTCTATAAAATGCTTGAGAAATTCATCATAAAGCTGATTTTAAGTTCCCTTTAGAAAAAGACTGGCCATGGTACTTTTTTTCCTGAGAGAAATATTGCAATGGGGCTGGTTTGGGGGCAAAACTAAATTATCCTGAAGTCAGAGCAAGTTCACTGCTATTTTAAAGTAATTATGATCTAGCTCCATTGTTTGTTTAATAAAGGTTCTTGTATTACCTACTAAAATAAACTACCATAATGTAATAGAAGTCCCTAATTTTATAGAATAAACATGAAGTTGAATTGCAGATATTTTGTAACTCTACAGATTATCTAAATGAACAAGGAAAACATAACATTTAAAACAAAAATCTAATGGTAGATCTTTTAGAAAAGTGGACCTCCATGCTTTATGCATCATATAAAACTGAATGTTCATACTGGGCAGTTTGCCTAAAAAGGCTACAGTTGTCTTCATCAATTACAGTTATCCATGAACATTGAAACCACCAGGGCCTTAAAAAATGACTTCTTTTATATATCTATTTTCTGGTTTTGGGGGTAGTACACATATCCTTATTTGGAAGATGACCAAGGAACTTGGTAACACCAAAAGCTGTGATGGGTGCTAGGATGTTCAAATCTAACTTTTTCTTTTTTTAAAGTCCAATCAAAGAAATCATCATACTGTTAAAGCAAATTAAAATAACGTATTAACCGGAAATCACTATTGTTAGTATAGATGTAGTTATCTCTATTTCAAGAATGTGTGTGTATGCAAATGGATCCACATCTTTATCATTCATATCTAGTTATCATGTTGCATGTAAAAATTTTCTTACTTTTAATCAAACACAGTATCGTCATGACATTCTGTTTTATCAACACTGCATTTTTGAGATACTTCAACATTTGTTATGGCATATTAATTATTAGAAATGTAAGGATTCCAGAAAGCTTGGGATCTAAAATGAATGAGTTCCGTTTATTTGGTATTGAAATATGGCTAAAGGGGCACCTGGGTGGCTCAGTGGGTTAAGCCTCTGCCTTTGGCTCAGGTCATGATCTCAGGGTCCTGGGATCGAGCCCTACATCGGGCTCTCTGCTAGATGGGGAGCCTGTTTTCCCCTCTCTCTCTGTCTGCCTCTCTGCCTACTTGTGATCTCTGTCTGTCAAATAAATAAATAAAATCTTAAAAAAAAAAAAAGAAATATGGCTAAAGTCATTTTGGCCTTCTTATCTAAACCTCCATTTGAAAACATTATATTCTTCCTAAATGAATCCAGGGAAAGGACCTCCTGCTTATTGCTTTTTTTATTTAAATTCCACGTAGTTAACATAGTGTAATATTGGTTTCAGGTGTACCATCTAGTGATTTAACACTTCCACACATCACCCAGTGCTCATCACAATTGCGCTCCTTAATCTTTATCACCTGTTTAACCCATCCCCGGCCACCTCCCTTCTGGTAACTATCAGTTCATTCTTTATAATTAATAGTCTATTTCTTGGTTTGTCTCTCTCTCTCTCTTTTTCTCTCTCTCTCCTTTTCTCCATACTTACTTGTTTTATTTCTTTAATTCCACATGTGAGTGAAATCATATGGTATTTGTCTCTGACTTATTTTGCTTAGCATATTATTCTCTGGCTTCACCCATGTTATTGCAAATGGAAAGATTTCATTCTTTTTTATGAGTAAAATTCCAGTGTTTGTGTGCACATGTGTGTATGTGTATACAAGTACACACATGCATATATATATATATATATATATATATATATATATAT